>NW_025421425.1:0-255000 GCF_011764305.1 Mustela putorius furo | reverse complement strand
AGATTCTCCCATCAACACTCTGTTCACAGCTGTTACGTGGTGTTCCGCGAGGATGATACGAACTCAGGGAAGGCTTTTCTCTTAACTGTAAGTTACCACGCAGCCATGAAACCCCCTTTATCTCCCTTGTTTTAAGTGACAGGTGATAGAACTTTGAAATGAAAGGGAATTTGATTAAAACAAAAAAAGTCAGAAGCTGAGAAGGAGAAGAGGCATTTAAATATTCATCATCATTACAGACCACAGCAGCCTTTCTCTAATAACGGGACTTAGGAACTTTGGGACGTTCTGGCCACTTGAAGGTCCTGTGAGGTAGTGAAAGGGAGAAGGAACTGTATTAGGCAGAGCAAAAAGCCTCCACTCCACAGCAACCATGAGGGCTGAAGATTTCAGACGCATTATTCCCCCAGAAGACCCACAGTCTCCACTTCCTATACTCATTTCTTACCCATCCCATCTGATGGATTGAAATATTACCCGCATGCTGCGTTTCCCAAACTGTGGCTCCTCCATTAACCTGGGACTCACGCACTCCCTCCCTCTGTGAAGGTCTAGCACTTGGCTGTCTGGGATGCACACACATGTCTTTGGTCCAGAACTGAGTCCTTGATTCATGGCCCGCCCCTCCTGCTCTCCCCCTAAGAGTCTCCCTTCCCGTTAAATGGCAACATCATTTTCCCAGCTGCTCAGCCGAACACCAAACCCAACACCAACATTAAAAACCCCACAGAACTCAGCTTTCTCTTATCGCTCACATCCCGTCCAGTAGCAAGACTGTCTCCATCATTTTTCATGAGCTACCCCCGCAGTTCCCACCTGCTCTGCTACTCTGGTGCCAGCGCCAGCCACCACCTTACCTGGTCTTCCTATTTCTAAACCCCTTCCCCCTGCAGAGCAGCAAGAACAATGCTTCCAAACATACCCAGATCACATCCTCAGCTGAGAACCTTCTGGACCTTCCTGTCACACTTAGCATCGGACCCCAAGTTCTCCCAATCGCCTGGGAGGGTCAACACCACCTGCTGTCACGCTGCCCCTCAGACCCCATCCTCCACAGCTCTCACCTGGCTCACTCTGCTCCCACCACCCTGGCTCTTTGAACATACCGTGGGTCCCATCATCTGGAATGTTCTTCTGCCAGGGAGCCACACAGTTCCCATCTCAAGTCGTTTGGGCCTCTGCTTCAATGTCATGTGATTCGTGATGCTTTCCCTGGTCGCTCTCATCTGAAGTGCCACCCTCCACAGCTCCAGAGTGTCCCATTCTGTCTCATTTTTTCTTAAAGATCATCACCGCTAAACTATCATATGTGTATTTGTTTACCACATCATTGTTGCGCCGCCTACTAGAATGTAGTTATGTGAGAGAAAGGGCATTTAGGGAGGTGCCGGTGCTTCCCCTGCATCTCTAGCGATGCTTAGGATCCGGCAGCTCAGTAAATATTGTGGAATGATTCCACTTGTGACCGGGTACATGTATGTGCTTCTATTATGAATTTCGATTTCTATAACAAATGCTCAGATATATCCCCAGGTATAAAAGTGAAGATCTGTGACCTGTTTCAATGAGTGAAAACATGCTCAGCACCATTTTTCTTGTTAGGGTTCCTCATATCTTACTAGACCACTGAAACACAGCTAAATGCAACACAAATCCGTTTTCATTCCTGGAAAGAATACTGGTTTTCATGAATTCCATTTTTCATGACGGCAGCATTTTCAGATGGGCACCCTGTCCTACAGAGCAAAGACTACTCCTTCCAGCCTCCCGTGGAGCCAGGTTCACACATGTGACTACCATCTGTCTTGGGTTGTAAACCCAAGTGTCACGAGGTAGCTTCTAAGTTTCCCCAAGAGATAGCTGTTATGAATGCTTTCTGCCCTCTGCTTCTGGGTCTGTTCCTCCCTCGTGTTGCTCGGAACGTGGATGCTGCCGCTGTAGGGAAGAAGGATGAGGAGCGAAGTCTCTTGGAAGCAGGGGTGAGTGCTGGCGGGACCCAGGTGCCCCCGAGAATCCAAAGGATCGGAGTGCCAGACTGTAACCTTTGGCCTTTGATTACTGGGGAAAAACTAAACTGCCATCTTACATTCAAACTACTATTTGTGAGGCATTTCCTTACTTTCTGATGACCTGAATCCACAGCAGGGTTCTGCTGATCTCAGCAAAACTGTACGGTTCATTTCATCTTGGACCGGGAGACTGATCTCCTCCCTCCGCCTCCCTTTCCTTTCCCACGCTCCGTCCTTCTCTCTCTTTCTTTCTTTCCTTCCTGCCTCCTTTTTTTATTTCCCCTAAATTTCATACCCATTCGCCGGGAGTAACTTACTTTCTCAGTATCCAATATTTGGATCTACCAGCTTCGTTGCCCACCAAAGAGAACTGCCTCCATAACTGTTATTTTTTCCATCATTTCTGTTCAGAAAATCAAGTCCACTTTCAATGGACATGAATGATTCTCCCATTAAACTTTCTTCTACTTTTTTCTCCTTTTCGGAGATAAAACCAAAATGAAAGTGACTCTTTTGAAATGACTATTAAAGAATTAATGGGCATTGATTATTAAAATAAACAATGGAATAAGTATCAAAGAATTTCAGCAGAAATAATAGATCTCACATACTTAAGATTATAATTATTAATTCTGCTTAAGTAAAATATCATTATCTTAATTTAACTTGGGTTAATAAAACACATGATATTTAACTAAATTTTATTAGAAAAAAAATCATTCTTATTGTAACAATTGCCCATGCCTGGTTTAATCTACTTAGCTTGGCAGACAATATGAATAAAGGTACTAAGAACTGCAAAAACAATTTGGGCTCGGGGCGCCTGGGCGGCTCAGTGGGTTAAGCCTCTGCCTTCAGCTCGGGTCATGATCTTGGGGTCCTGGGATTAAGTCTTGCATCTGGCTCTCTGCTCAGCAGGGAGCCTGCTACCCACCCCCCCTCTGCCTGCCTCTCTGCCTACTTGTGATCTCTGTCAAAAAGATAAATAAAATCTTTAAAAAGAAACAATTCAGGTTTGATCATTTTTGATCTTTGAAGGTGGCTCACATTTCTGATAAAGTTATATAGTACAAGGCAGACAGAAGCAAGAGAACAAGCCTAAAAAGAGGAGTCAACCAATAATTTAATTACAACTATTCATATTCTGAGATTAGAGCCAGATTTATGATTCTGTGTCAAACAGGGATGATACTTGGCCCTCTTTTAGGTAAAACCTTCCCCTTGATTATCATTTCGAGGTCATGCATTCTTCTATTATTAGTTATTCATGCACTCATTCATTCACTTATTAGTCATTTTTCTCCTTTTTCCTAAGAACATGAGGCAGTTTCTCCAAAGGAATACAAACAGGGTGCCTGGGTGGCTCAGTTGGTTAAGCAACTGCGTGCAGCTCAGGTCATGATCCTGGAATCCTGGGATCAAGTTCCACATCAGGCTGCCTGCTCAATGGGGAGTCTGCTTCCCCCCAGACCTCCCCTAATATGCTCTCTCCCTCTGTCTGTCTCTCTCTCAAATAAATAAATAGTTAAAAAAAAAAAAAAAAAAACAAACGAGTTCAGCACATTAAACAGAAGTGAGGAAGTGAGAAACATTATCCCGACAAAAAAGTTTCACAAAGTATAACAAAATTATTATTTTTAGATAGCCGAGCTCAAGAGAAGAGAAAATACTCTGTATACCGAGGGTACTCACAAGCAGAATGTGAGGGGTATTGATGCAAAACAGCCCAGGAGGAAGCAGGGGCTGACACAGGCCTTGGAGTGTGAGATTTAATGTCCACTCAAGGCGGGGGTGCTGTCAGGCATTTCCTTAATGGGAAATTGGAACTGAGCTCTCGAATAAAGTCAGGAGCCATAAACCACTGTCCTACCAGGAAACAGGAAACATAAAAACTCTGTCTAGCAGTCTGATAATTTTCAGGGACGTCGACTAACTAGAGTGATGAGTGGAAGCAGAGTCATCCTGAAATGATATCCCCAATCTTGCTCTGTGTTAAGATGTTAGTCAAATTCACAAGACCTGTTTAGTGAAGGGACCTTGACCTTGATCCGAATTTAATAAAATACTTTGACTTGAACTGATGAACCCCAGAGACAGAGAGACACTGAAAAACATATCACAGTAACGCCTTCATAACTCAGAGTATGTGGAATTTCCATGGACCCAAACCTTTGATGCCAGTGAGCTCACAGTTAAATGACCCAAAGAGACGTGCCACCATGAGTCAGCACAGAGACCGCACGGCAGAATTCATTCATTTATACACCATCATAACAGAATGAAACAAGTGCTGTATTCATATAATATACTTATTCAATTTCATACGATGTGTTTATTATGCTAATAAAGGAAAATTAAAAATGGAATCCTTAGGTAAAATATGGAATTATAAAAAATTCATATTTTCAAGAGACCCTAACAGCCATCTTAGATATAAATAATCACTGAAATTATACACTCAGTGTGCATGAGGGATTCACCAGAGTGAATGCAGTGCAGGGAAATAAAGACATGTAAACTCTGAGGAAATAGTATAAGACTTGGAACCCAGAATGAACAGCACAATATTCAACTGGTAAGATTTCAAGGAGGAAAAAGTAAAGATAGAAGGAATGTATAAGGTGGTAATGCCAGAAAACTGCCAAAATGTGAATTTTCAGATGGAAAATCACACCCCGGCTAATAGGTGAAGAAGAACAAATGCGCGTGCGCGGAGGGACGGCCTGAGACCCGGGGGCGCCGGAGACACTGGCTGGTCATGATCCTGGAGTCCTGGGATCAAGTTCCACATCAGGCTGCCTGCTCACTGGCTGGGTGAAAAGGGACACGATGGCATTGATAGAAGACCTTTCACCAGCAGCGACAGATGATGACATGGGCACGATATCATCATCATAATACGAAGGAAAAACAGTGGTAACCTAGGGTTTTATACTCAGTTAAACTACTATTCAAGAGCCAATGTGAAATAAGGCAGATAAAAATATTTCAACATAAAGGAAGAAACAGGAGCTCCTGCTACTCATAGACCCTCAGTGAAGGAACTAATAAATGACAGATATCAGAAAGAAGGGAAATAAACTTGAATGAATAGTTTGTTTTTTTTTAAAGAGGGTGGGGGTTTTGGAGGGGAGGGGCTAGGGGATGGGTGATCCTGGTGGTGGGTATTCAGGAGGGCAGGGATTGCACGGAGCGCTGGGTGTGGTGCATAAACAATGAATCGTGGATCACTGAGAAACTGAAATAAGAGATGGTGAAATCAGTAAGGGGGTTAAGAGTATTCTGGAAGAGCACCGAGAAATGCCTAGAACGGCTGAACACCTGAAACTCACATGACACTGTATTAATTATGCTTCAATAAAAAAGGCACTAATAAACAAATTGGTAAAGAACAAGAGTAAATCTAATAAATACTATGATTACCATCTGCAACAGAAGTTCTAAGAAAAATTACATAGAAGATATCATGATCAACTTCAGAATATCTTAATACTATATATATTGAGTTATTACATACATTATTATGTGAGCACATACACTTTATATATGTGTGCTATATACAGGACTGTAAGTGTGTCTATAAAGAGAGAGAGAGAGAGAGAGCATGCATGCATGCACACGAGGAGGAGAGAGAAAGAGCAATCCCAACTAGCAAAGGAAAAGAAAAGAATACAGAATACTGGCTCAATCCTTCTGAAGTTAGAAAGTGGAAGGTGTGCCAGGAAAAGCCAAGTAATTGAAAAGAGGGAAAAGTGAGTCTCTACATCAGAAACAAAATCAAACACATTAATCTATCAAATTAATCTATCAGAAAACACATCAGATTGAATTAAAAAATAAGCATAGATGATGTTTAGAAGAGGTATGCCCAAACAATAATGGCTTCAGAACCCAGGAACAGATCTATAGGAAGGTAGCACCAGATTAAATTTGTACCATCTGGATTGCGCACACACACGTTTATCATCTCATGCTCTGTATGTTGCAGTATCTCTGAAATACTTTGCAAGAAGAATTGTTTACAAAGGAAAAGAAAGATGAGGACATTAGCATGGAAAGGAGGAACGAAGAGGACATTATAATATGACATAATACAAGGTCGACGTAATAGGAAGCAGGCATAGGAGGTTCTGGTCTCAACTCTTTCCTTCAGAAGTGTCCGCAGACCTATTCTGATCTCTGCCAAAGCCGGCACAAAGAGGGAAAGCAACCAGCACAGGTTTCACTACGCTGATGCTCAAAATCAACTTGTTGCTCAAGAGAAACATACTAGGAATTGGTGACGATGCCTGAGAGAAGGAGCTTGGATGAGTCGTCTTCAAGGTACAACACACAAAAGAGAGATGAAATAAAAGACAGGGGTGCCTGGGTGACTCATGGGTTAAAGCCTCTGCCTTCGGCTCAGGTCATGATCTCAGGGTCCTGGGATCGAGCCCCACATCAGGCTCTGCTCAGCAGAGAGCCTACTTCCTCCTCTCTCTGCCTATTTGTGATCTGTGTCATAGAAATAAATAAAATCTTAAAAAAAAGAAAAGAAAAGACAGAGATATCTCCTCGATGTTTTCTGAAGAGTGTGATCCCATGAATTATTTGTCTTGGTCCCTGGAAATTTTTGGCTTCTTTAGCATCACCTTTGAAAACGTCCTAGTAGTGCAATTATTGGATCCTATGGTAATTCTATTTTTAATTTCTTAAGGAACCTCCCTACTGTTTTCCACAGTGGCGGCAACATATTGTAGTCCCACCAAGAGTGCATGAAGGTTGAAAAGAAAAGAAAACAAAACAAAAACACCAATTTGAAAGGAAATACACACTGCATGTTTACTATAGCATTGTTACAAAAGCCAAGATACGGAAGTGGCCCAAATGTCTACAGTAAATGACTGGATAAGGTATACGTAACAATGGAGTATTACTCAGCCATAAAAAAACAACGAAATCTTGTCATTTGTGACGACATGGATGGACCTAGGAGCTAATTTAAAAAACTCAGAGAAAAACAAATGGCATATGACTTTACTCCTACGTAGAATTTAAGAAACAAGACAAAGAAAGAAAAAGGAGACAAACAAGAAACCAGGCTCTTCAAACAGAGAATGGTGGTTGCCAAGGGGATGCAGGCGGATGGATGGGGAACGAGATAACGGGACTGAGAGCTCACTTATGGTCATGAGCCCTGAGTGACGTGCAGAACGGCCGAATCAGTATGACGCACACCTGAAACTGACAGAACACGGTGTAGCGATTATACGCGAATTAAAATAAATAAAATACATAGCATAAAAAGGAATTATTTTGCTTAGTAATAAAATGGATGGTTTGAGAAAGAAAATCCTAGTCTTTCCTCTCTTCCAGTTCCTTCTAATGGGTGATAATCCCAGTCTTAATTATGATGTGGGAAACATGAAGATGTTCATTCAATAGGAAGATGCAGAAAAATCAGTGAATTTATCACCGGAGAGTAATGATAAGGGCGCACTTCCCTTGGGAATCGATTCCCTCATGAGACTTCTCTAGCGGCCTCCGGCTCTCCCTCGGTAAGCTTTGTGTAGGGTTCAGCTGCTCATCTCTTCTACCAAGGGGCACAGGCCTGGAACTCTGAAGGCGTCTAATCCGTTACCTTTCCTCGGGGTGTAAAACAGATACTTTGCTATGGAGAAATTCCATTGACGATTTTGTAAGTCTAGAAGGAGAACTCCTCTGGCCCAGGTGTTTCAGTGCAAATTTACCAGGGGGAAGAGGAAGTTCACTGGGAACCTCTCTAAAAGGGGACAGAGAGCTTGGGAGTGAACATGGGTGAGTTATACCGCGACGTGTGACTTCTACAAATGCCTTTGTGCTGCTTCTCGCTCAGAAGAACGTCCTTCGGAGCGTGGAGGGGAAAGGCAGACCCTTTCTCTCTAGTTGGCTCAGTATCTGCACGAGACAAAATGCAGCCCAGCCTCGGCAATTCCAGCTGTGGCCAGGTGCTGCTGAAGTTAAATGCGAACACACAGCCGGATCCTGCTAGCTTGAAAATGGCTGCTTTGGCCTTTACAGAGCGTTGATAAACGCAAAGAAGATTTGTCTTGCGAGTTTCTTTCTACATCCCCAATTACAGAAAAAAGACAAAAGTTTCGTTTTCTTCTTTTCTCTTAGACTACAGAATGAGAAAGAAGCCATTACTTTAAGCAAAGTCGGTTGACTTCGATGGCGTTCCTGAAGAAGGTACGAGAGAAAGGCAAGCTAGCAACCCCAGAGTGACTGGATTTTCACCCAGAGATGGCAGGAGGAGTCCACCCCAAAGTGTGCAAGTGTGCACACTAAGCATCCCCCTTCTGGATCCGGGTGAGCTGTGCAGTGACCGCTTCTAGCCAGAAAGGTGGCAGGTGTGGGCTTCAGGGAGAAGTTGGAGTCAGAGGGATGGCTGCGTATGGAAAACCCAGAGCAGGTTTTGTCCTTTCTTTTCCTAAATTTTATTTTATTATGTTATGTTAGTGACTACATAGTACTTCATTAGTTTGTGATGTAGGACAATGGGTTAGCCCGGTAACAGGTATTAAGCAGGGCACGTTTTGCAGTGAGGGCTGGCTGTTATACACAGAAGGAACCGTGGAACACTACATCCGAAACTAATGAAGGGGGTCACCTGGGTGGCTCAATAGGTTAAACAACTGCCTTCAACTTGGGTCATGATCCCAGGGTCCTGGGTGTGAGCCCCATGTGGGGCTCCCAGCTCAGCGGGAAGACTGCTTCTCCCTCTACCTGCCATTCCCCTGCTTGTGCTTGTGCTGTCTCTCTCTGTCAAATAAATAAATAAATTCTTAAAAAAAAAACGCAACTAATGAAGGTTTTGTCTTTTCAATACACAATAACATTACCTGCTTATTAGGAAAAAAGAAGTCCAGAGATTTTGCTCTTTTTGGGTAGCTTTTAAGCTGCATTTCTTCTACTGGGCACCAGAGTAATACAAAAATCAAGTAAGAAGATAACATTTTTTCTTTTTTAAAGATTATTTATTTATTTATTTGACAGACAGAGATCACAAGTAGGCAGAGAGGCAGGCAGAGTGAGAGGAAGGGAAGCAGGCTCCCTGCCGAGCAGAGAGCCCGATGTGGGGCTCGATCCCAGGACCCTGAGATCATGACCCGAGCCGAAGGCAGAGGCTTTAACCCACTGAGCCACCCAGGTGCCCCTAAATTTATTTTTTAAAAATCCCTATAAGGTGAATCAATACATCCACATTGAGAATGCAATATTATTGTAACCAAGCATGAACGCGGGAGCCACTTAACTTCACAGATACAAAGTGAACTGGCCCTCCCCTGTGATCCGACCCTTCTGTTTGTTAATCTGCATTCTCTCCCACCCTTCAGTATATCTGGGCTCCCGCAGCGCGATGCATGGGGCACGTCCCACTGGGAACCGTAGGTACTTACTTCGGTAATACTAGGATCTGCACAATGAAGATGCAGAAGAAAATGAGACACGCGCAGGTCACGTAGTACTTAAACGCTGGCAGGGCGGTGGCTCGGTACTGAGGGGACAAGAAGGAAACCGTGAGTGCTGCTCTCCGAGGGGGGCGCCGAAACAGCCAGCCGGCAGCCTGCCGCCACCTGCTGCACGCATCACAGTTGTAAGAGGCCAATGTGGCAGAAAACGAGCTAGAGGATGGCTGCCCATCTCCAGCAATGAGCGCTTCCTCCCTCCAAAGAGCTACGGAAGAATTTCTTCCCAAAACCACAATTTTTAAGAGGCCAACTGTTCCAAAACCCATTTCAAGTCCACTGGATCACTCCGGCAAGGAGAGAGAGCACCGGACCAGAGGGACGAGGGAGTGAAGGGACCGTCCCAGCATGGTCCCTGCCTGTGCCCCTGGCCCCTTGTGGATCTGAGGTCCACAGCCACGCGGGGATAGCAGATGGTTAATTAGTTTACTTCTGAAGAGTATTTTGGAAATGCAATTTCCTAATTTTATTGATTTATTTTAGTCTTTTCTGTTATTATTCATCTCAATGCTACTTGGAGGTAGCAAGGAAATTTGGAAGACGGAGAAGGCCAGCGGCTTTGTTCCAGGTCTCTGATGGTTCTGTGGGCTTGTCTGGACCTGCTGGTGGTCACCGCAAGAGCACGCTGGGGACAGGTGGACAGAAAGCGAGCTTAAATCCCAAAGCTGTCTAAAATTTGCCTCAAAGTTGGCCCTACAAATATGCAATACCAGGAGACTGTCAGCAAAAGGTGCATTTTAAAATGATCACCTTCTGTTTACTTGCATATTTTTTTGGTGAATTTTGAGGCTCGATGGCCAGGATAACGTGCGTGCTGGTGAAGAAGCTACGTTTACGAAACTGTAGAAACGCGATTCTGCTCTGTATGTTCCACTGCACTCTTATCTTTTACCTTCTTCTGAGCTTTCTGTCAAGGTATGAATTGGAATTTCCTTGCGGTATTAATAAAGGAAATGGATTTCTATCAAGCAGGAATCATTTCACATTTAAACAGTAAGTAACCCTCAGTATCTGTTAAAGTTATTTGAAGATAAACTGATCAATAGTAACGATGAGTTATGTCAGACGTCCACTCAGTAAACTGCTGTAGTCAGCATCTTGACGTAGAGGTAGACCGCTGATCTCACTGACGGCTAACACACAAGACGGTCTGGGTACAGCTATGAGATTCAGCCTGCGTGGAGTCTGGGCATTCTACTCAGTATCCGTGAAATAATGAATTTTCTTAAGAGCATTTTAAAACCAGTGCTGCAACTTCTGCCATTAATATAGTAGCTTTTGTTCAAACTAAGCCTGTAATTATAGAGTTGGATGATAAAAAATTATCTCTGCCTCATTCCTTTTTCTAGATCCACACACACACAAAGGCAAATACAATAAAACTGACCTAGAAGAGTGTTTGCTTTTTGGGCAATAAACACTTAATTCATTTTAGCAAATCCACATTCAGCATGTTGAGCCTGATGTCTGCTTCTTCGTGTGCCCTTGCCAGACCTCTTACTTCACAAGTGTGCAAGTGTTTGTGTGCAATAAACACTTAGAAGTTTGGGGTTTCCAATCCTCCCAAACACATGCTGAATGTAACTCCTACCTTTGTTAAAAAATTAAAGTGATTTAATTTTGCAGTAACAAACTGCAACTTTATCCCTTTTTTCTTGATTTCTTGAAGGATTTTATTTTCTTTCAAAAACTTTTTGTAAGAAAACAGGCCATGGAGAGAAACGGTTATGAGCTCCCGTCCCCTCCCCCTAGCCCCAGATCTCAGAGCTGCTGCAAATACCATTCCCACCAGGAGTGTCAAGCATGGTGACAGGCCAGCCAGATACTCAGGTTTTTAAAGACTTGTACTTCAGAAAAAAAGATTGAGGGGAAAAAAGTAGCTTACTTCTTTCTCTAGTATTTTATTGTAGAATAGGAGCGAGATCCTCTGAATGTCTTCAGACTTCAGCCACTGCCTGGAAATAAAAAAAGACAGACATCATAAAACCAAACTTCCAACCAATAATCTGAAACTTCAAAAAAAAAAATCACACATGCATTCTTCTTTCTTTAGTGTAAATCACCCAAAATTGAAGATTCAAAAAAAAAATGCTTAATACCAAATTACTAAGTATGCAGTCTAGGACTAAAATAGGATGTATACATATAATATTGGTATTCACATGTGGCCCTCCTTGGGAAATTAGCTATTACAAACCAGTTGGGATATCAAATTGACTCTTCAAATTAAATAACAAGGGAAATAAATCATCAAAAGGATTCAGGTTCAGCAGTAAATTTAGTTCCAGATATTTTACCAAAATCAACATGGTAGGTTTATCCCCTGAAAAATATGGTTCATAGAGAAGCATCATTTTTCTTAGCTTATAGCAAGCAATACGTCAGAGCATCAAAACCATTTAGAGTGTCCTCCAAGTTCTGGGAGAGAAGATCCTGCTTCTTGCACACTTACTGAAAATATTTCTATTGTCATGCCTTGCATTTCTTTAAGATAAAAAAACTTGCTTGAATGCATTTTCAAAAATGAATAAAAATATCAACACAATAAACAATCAGTTCAGACCACTAATGTAGTATGTTGATGCAAACATAAACACTTGGGTGTAATACAAACATTCCCTCAGTTGTTTGAAAGTAAAAAAAAGTAAATAAAAATGACATGGAAGTATGTATCCTTACACACTGCCTGGCTTTGAGAAATTGGTTTTAAAAAGGCGGCTGAAATAAACAAAGAGCTTAAGGACAGAACTTTGCTCTAGAACGTTGTACACACTCACAAGTGGAACGGTGACACCTGATGTAAGCCCCAGCCAGCTGGGCAGGTGATGCCTGGAACAGTCCCATACCCAGTAACAAAGTACATGCACGTTTGATGACATAAAGATGAGTGAAATGGGAAGATACACACTCTTTTAAGTTCATGAGTATAAAAGCTTCTGCAGAGCAAAGGGAACAGGCAATAAAACAAAGGAGCAACCCACAGAATGGGAGAAGATATTCGCAAATGACACTATAGACAAAGAGGTGATATCCAAGATTTATAAATAACTTCTCAAACTCCACCCAAAAAACAGAGAATCATGTCAAAAAATGGGCAGAACACATGAATAGACACTTCTCCAGTGAAGACATACAACTGGCTAACAGAGATATGAGAAAGTGTTCATCATCTTTAGCTATCAGGGAAATTAAAATCAAAACCACATTGGGATACCTCCTTGCACCAGTTAGAATGGTCAAAATTAACAGGACAGGAAACAAGTGTTGGAGAGGATGTGAAGAAAGGGGAACGCTCTTAAGCTGTTGGTGGGAATGCAAGTTGGTGCAGCCACTTTGGAAAACAGTGTGGAGATTCCTTAAGAAATTAAAAATAGAGCTTCTCTATGACCCTGCAATTGCACTACTGGGTATTTACCCCAAAGATACAGAGGTAATGAAAAGAAGGGCCATCTGTACCCCAATGTTCATAGCAGCTATGTCCACAATAGCCAAATTGTGGAATGAGCTGAGATATCCTTCAACAGATGAATGAATGGATAGAGAAGATATGGTCCATGTACACAATGGAATATTACTCTGCCATCAGAAAGGATGAATCCCCAACTTTTGTATCAACATGGACGGGACTGGAGGAGATTCTGCTGTGAGAAATAAATCAAGGAGAGAGAGTCAATTATCATATGGTTTCACTTACTTGTGGAGAATAAGGAATAACACGGAGGACATTAGGAGAAGGAAAGGAAAAGCGAAGGGGGGTTATGGAAGGGGGAGATGAACCGTGAGAGACTCTGGGCTCTGAGAAACAAACAGAGGGTTTCGGAGGGGAGGGGGGTAGGGGGATGGGTGACCCAGGTGGTGGGTGTTAAGAAGGGCACGGATCGCATGGAGCACTGGGTGTGGTGCCTAAACAATGAATCTTGGAACACTGCATCAAAAACTAATGGTGTATTTTATGGTGACTAACACAACACAATAAAAATTTTAAAATAAAGGAGAATAGGGAAAAACTAAAATCTGTGTATTAAAAAAATCTGGAAATAAATACCAACAAAATATATTATCACCTGGTTTGGGTCATTACACTGGGGAATCTACATTTCTAGTTTCCTACTTTTCTTACATACTTCTATAATAAAAAATAACCTGAGTTATATATGTGTATGCATTAGATATGTGTATATAAACGCATATATCTGCAAGTGCATATAACCATATATCTACATCTATTTCTTTTTGTAAAGATTTTATTTATTTGACATAAAGAGAGAGAGGGAGAAGCAGAGGGAGAAGGAGAAAGTCTCTCCTCTGAGCAGGGAGACCCATGCCGGAACTCGATCCCAGGACCCCAGAATCCTGACCTGAGCAGAAGGCAGATGCTTAACCAACTGAGCCACCCAGGTGCCCCTAGCTACATCTATTTCTATACCTATACATAAATATACAGGGAGAATGTATACACACACACACACTATATATATATATATATATATATATATATATATATATATATATATATATACATATATATATTAGGATGTGAGACAAAATTGTTTTATATAGATTTCTAAAAAAATGTTATATCTGTTCAAACACTTATCAGTTCACATGAATTTCTTAATGTGGTACTTTTCCTACTCACTGGTGTCTATGGATCTTGACCGCATGAGGTTTATTTGGGGGATAAGGATTTGAAGATCCAGGAAAGACGGCCAAGTCAACCATTACACCTGACCTTGTAATGGGCAAGTACAGCCAAACCTACTGATATGGATCAGGGTGTGATGCTTCTCATCAGGGCTGATGAAAAGTTAATGCAAGATTAATACAGCACATTTGAGAGGGGCTCCTCCAGGTCTACCTGGACAGCCCCATGCCCAGAACCTCACACAGAGCAGGCACCGTAATGGGCTGGGCTATCGCACCCGACAGACAGTGCACTTTCAACAGAGGCACAGAAGTCAATAATGTGTTCTAGAATGAAGGCCATTTAAAGTGAGAGCTATAAAAATACTCTTTTGGTTCAAGATTATAAATAAGCTTTAGGTATCAGGGACGTAAAGTTATCTTGGTATTTCTTACTACTGTACCAGCTGCAGAAATGTGGTATTTTCCTGTTTGATGAAACTGGAAAAATCAGTTTGGTGAATAGCAAAAAGAGCAGAAAATAAAATCCTAGATAAATTTTAACCATATTCATTTTCAGAACTGTGTACTCGTTATGAATATTAAACTATGAATAATATACACAGGTAACTAATTCAAAACAGGTTTTTTTCCCCTTTATCAAGAAAGAAAAATCTAATTTCAAAATGCCCCTGGGTAATCTACGATTGGAAATAAACTAAGAGTGAAATTTATGAAGTAGAAGTAAAAGCATCTCCACGTCAATCAGCAGAGCCCTGTGCCTGGTTGGGTCCCCGTCAGGGACCTGTGTCCTGCCGGGAGACAGGAAGTGCTGGAGACCCGGCCTCACTTCCCGGGGTCCGCAACACTTAACACTGAGCTTCCTCAGCCAGGAGCACCGGGTTCTTCTGACCTTTTCCTCAGAAGGAACGAGAGTATCTTCTCCCCACAGGCTTCACCATCCATAGTTTCTCAAAGATGGATCAATCCCTTTCACTGATTTGCAGGAAGCTCAGACATTTATAAACTGGATTTGGATATTTGGAAAAGGAAAGATTAGCGGGGGTTGATCGGGACAAATATTTTTGAGAACTGGGGCTCCAGAGAGGCAAGAAGTGAAGAGGAAGGAAGGTACGGGAGGGAATGTGTGTTACTTATGGCGCCCTGACGTCAGTCTTGACCCACACGGCAATGGGATGAGGAAAATCAACCCCACCCCGGCACTACACAACGAGTGATCCTCTACTGATTTGCCCCAAGTTGGTTTTTGTTTGTTTGTTTTTTGTTTTTTTAAATGCGAGGCCCAGGTCAAAGGAAATTCTAAATGAGATCCTGACTTGCGAGAGGGAATCAGTACCCCCACCTCCTCACCCACAATTATTCTGGAATGGACGAATGTAGGTTCTTACAGCAAAGAGGACACTAAAATAGAAAGGAAGTCACTTTCCTACTGTTACAGACTGAAGGTCCGTATCCCCCCAATTTGTATGTTGAAGGCCTACCTGCCAGTGGGACTATGTCTGGAGATGGGGCCTCTATGGGGACAATCAGGGTTAAATGGGGCCGAAGGGTGGGGCCCTATGGGAAGAGATGAATGTCCAGAAGCCCAGCCTCAAGCAAGGGCCCTACGAACACAGCAGGAAGGCTTCTGTGAGTCACGGAGAGGGTCTTCAGCACCCCACCATGCTGGTACGCTGATCTTGGGCCTCCAGCCCCCAGAACTGTGAGAGGGAAAGGTCTGTAGTTCAGCCCCCGGTCTGTGGTCTTCTGCTACGGAGGCCCCAGCAAATGAGTGCACCTGTCTGAGCAGTACGCAACCTGAACGCTTCGGTGGCCTTGATGGTGCGCTCAGGTCCTGGGACCTTGGGGAAAGGTAGTATTCGTGGGCGCGTGGATTCTCTGTGTGAAAGACCCACCCTTGCTCAGCCCTGGGGTCTGAGATCCTCCAGTCCGTCTGTCCTGCCCTTGGGCATTTGCTCTGTCCATCAAACATACTGAATCTTGGGGTGCCTGATCTTCTCACCTCGCCAACCTGGGCTAAGTCTGAATCTGGGGCACCTTGCCCTGAGCACTGTGTGGTGATTTCTCCTCTCTCTCCTGGGGCTTTGAGAGGTGACATTGTGCTGTGTCTTGGATGCCAAGCCCACACTGCCCCTGCTCACAAAATGCCCGTGAGGGGAGCAGATGAACGCAGACCGGAAAATCCGCACCTGAAACACCATTTCCTGTCTGTCGCAGGACACAACGGAATGGTGCATCAAGCCTGGAGCCCCCATGGTCTCCCCCAGATGAAATTCAAAGATCAGAAGGACATCAGATGTGGGAACAAGAGAGGTAATGAATGATTTGGGCCGAACAGAATAGGACCGAAGCTCATTAGGGAAGCACGCCAACTAGCTTCCGTTTCAATAACTTGCCTTCTGACGTCTGAGTACAGCACGACATCGCTCCCGGTTTCATTTCTGAAACGTGTTGGGAAAATGGCAACCTAAGCGGTTACACCAGCATTAAACATTACCTTAAAATAAAGTGACACAGAAGGACAAAGGTGTTCACACAACACACATTTGAGTACAGAATGATCCAGCACACACAGAATCTGAAAGCCGCCTCCGCCAAAATAAAGCCAAGCCAATGATTAAGTTTTCTAAGAACTACTTTGGTAGGAACACTCTAAAAGGTGGACATAAAGGTCTTTGAAGCAGGTAGAGGTCCTACAGGAAGGCGTGCTGAGTCTGACTTCATGCACGGGCTTTCTATTATTAACATAATTACTGTAATCTGCTAACTTCGTCAGGAACAAGGTGTTGCCTTTCTTCTGATGCTGTGTCTTCCTCTGGGGGGTCCCAAGTAGGAGGTGTGCTTTCCTCCGGCTGAGTGAACATACCCTGCCACCCATCCACATGCCCTCAGACATCCCCCTAGGTTTTGGCTGCCAGCCAACTCCAGGTAAGCAGGTTTCTTGGGTTGTGATGTGTTGAGGTTTCCAGTGGGGCAGAGCGGAGGTTGATTTTCATATTGCTTTTAGGGCCCAGCAAAGCAGAGCATTTCTCTGGGCGCTGCTGGTGTGTCCTGCACCATGACAGGTGGAAGGCCTTCTCTACTTGGGGCATGCAAAGGGGCTCAGAGAGGTGTTGCTTCAACCTGCCAGCACATGTGAATTGCATTTCGGGCTCCGCCCAGACACTCGGTTGTGCACATATACAATCTCACACACACGCACCACATACACAAACCTACACTTGTGCGGTTCTTTCATCAGCCATGTAAGTAGTCCAAAATGGCTGCTTAGAAGGAACACTCTAGAAAAGGTACGTATTTTTCAAAGCTGTGTAACATCATTTTGGAAGCAGGGAGTTCAAGTGAAAATCATTCTTACTTTTCATGAGTCAACTTTCCTGATAAAAATCACATAGTCTGGTTTCCGTAGGATGGAAACTTTTTCATTAAGGCCTTTCTTTTGGACCTACTGATGTGTTCGCTACAATTTAAATTAACAAACCCTCACTGAGTGTCTAATGGCACCAGGCACCACACGGTCATCTATCTGCTGCCCTCCAGGAGCTCAGCCATGACACATGGACCTAAGGAGAATTCAAGGCCAGCGGATGTAGTCATTAAGTCCATCCAGGCTGTGAAAGTTAACACCTTGTTTAATTCCCCACCCCCAGCTCCACACCTCCTGGACCATTTAAGACCACAATAGCAATTCATAGACTGAAGAGACATTCACAGACTTCACGAGCTCATAGACTGAATGATATTTTGTCCCCCAAGGACTCTTTCTTCCTCCCGCTGCTGCCCTGAATTCAGATTCTAATGCTCGTAACCTTTCTTCAACAACCTAGAACCCAGGTGTGTCCATGTTCCCAGATTGTGCATGGGTAGAAGTGCATTTTGAATAGAGAGTGTCGCATATTAACAACTCAGATTTTCCCACGTGGCATTCTTACTGATCTTTAAAAAGTGTTACTTACTGAACATAGTTTGCTATGATTTTCTCCTCTGTGTTTATATCTCATGCTGTTTTTTTAGTAATCTACTTGGAGAGTATTTCTTAGGCAGGAATGAAACATTTTCTAATGACCAAAAGCCATTATTAAGGACAATTGCGGTGAATGGAGCGATGGCTTCCAAAAGCATGGCTTTGTCACAGCAAGTATCAGAGTTTGTGGTGAAATTCGTGGAAAATATGAGACGGTTTTCAAATAACAGGGTTTGAAATTAAAAAAAAAAAGTATGATCATTTAAGATCATGAGGTACTCACTTTTGGGCATTAATCCCATCAATTGCTTGAATCATCCTTTCATTTAATTCTTCTTCAAATCTCTTCTTTTGGGACTTGGTTCTGTATGAAAAGGGAGACATTACGAGAGAGAAGGTGACTAAGGCAAATATGAAGTCTGTTTTTCTATGATGCCGAAACCCCCGTTCCATTCTGTCCACGGACAAAAAAAGCAGGAAGGAAGCGAGAGCCGAGACACAGGCTTTCCTCCACTGACAACCAGCCTCTCTGGGGACTGAGCAAAGGGACTAGAGCTGGTGATGGGTACAGTGAAGTGTTGCCTCACAGTGTCGTCACTGAGACCGAAATGACACCTGGCGTTAAAAAGCAGCTGGAGATGTGTTCTCGGTGTTTGTGATAAAAGAACTTTGTGTCCGAAGAAATGCATTAGCTCTTGACCTGTTGCCTTCGTAAAACTTACTTTACGACAGAGCACACTGGCTTTGGAATTCCCCTGCAAAACTCTGGGCTGGTTGAAAAATAAACAGTTGCTCCTTGTTCGTGTTTCCCTTGGTCAATTTTCAAGAATTTGCAGAACAACAGTCTTCTCTGAGGCATCTCAAAGCTTCATTGTACGCATTTAAAGCTTCCTCAGTATTTGAAAGCACTCGTCATAGGAGACCGTACATGTATCTACAGACACTCAGTTACTCTTAGGAGAAAATAATCTTCAGCTATAATAAAAGATGCCTTGTTAATAAATTAGGCCAAAAGCATGAGCTCCCCAAGGTTCATGTGACCATACACATGAGAATGATATAAAGGAGAAAATTAAAAATAATCCCTATTTTTAAAAATTGTACATTAAAATTGTACAGGAAAAGCACACGGGAGCCCCACGAAGCTGGCCCGGCCCAGCGGGCATCAGAATTGCGCCCCTGTGAGTCTCGTGGTCCAGTGTGAGGCGAGCCCTCGGCTTCCCTGCGCTCCCCGGGGTGGGGGTGGGGGGCAATCACTCATCCGACAGGCCTCCTACCCTGACGTGGCAGTAACTGTTCTGGTTTCAGAACCGCCTCTAGATGCAGACGAGAACAGCCAGGTCACATTTATCTGTAATTAAATCTCCCGAGAGTACCGTGAGCGAGACGGCCGGGCCTCCCCATCACCCCGGCCCCGCCGGCAGGCTGGTGCCCTGAGCTCCTTCTTTCTAGAAACGGGCGCCGGGCGTTCCGGGTTCAATGGCCCGATGCTCCGACGCGATCCACCTCCGGCTACGAGCGAACCCAACGGAGAGGGGTGGAAGATTCTAAGGCTTGGAAGAAGGCACATTCATTTTGAAAACCCCTCTTTTTTTTAAAAAAAGCACGTTAACTTAGCGATCGTCTAGGATGGTTCATTCTCACTTGGAGGCGAGGAGCTCCCTCGTGTCCTGTGCAGCGGCCCCTGCCCACTCTCGAGTTTGCGGACGGCAGCTGGTGGCTTGCTTTCTCACAAAGTCTGGCCAAATCGGAGAAGAGTGTAGGTCCCTGGGGGCTCCCAGGAAAACCTAACCCTTCCGAGGTGTGCCCGGGGCCCCGCAGAGCATTGCCTCCGTGAGTCTGTTGTAGGATTAGTTCACGCGACGCCCGCCCGGGACTCAGCTCTGCGAGCGGTGCACGGAGCAGCCCGTGTGCGTGTTAGTACACGTCGACTGTTTAGTATCTGGAAAACAATTCTAACACAGCGGTTCCTTGTCTCTGTCATTTGGGGATCTCTGCTGTGGTGAATGACAGCACACCCCCGGGGCCGATAATCTACCCTGGGAACTCGAAATTTGCCAGCTCGGGTTTTAGTCCTCGGACGTCAGGTGTTTCTGGCTGTCCTGCCCGTGTTCCTGCTGCTGGGCCACCTGCTTTCCGCTGTCCTCCCATTCGTCCTCCTGAGCCCCTTCCCTGACCTGCCCCACTCCCATGCCCGGACTACTGTATCCGAGGATGTGGGGAGGAGGTTGGGATAATCCCAGAGAATGTTCCATCCCAGGACAAGCAGGCTCAACGGCCAGGCTGCAGGCTCATGAAGGTTTTACAACCCAGGCCACGGGGGGACACCAGGACGTGTGAGGACAGCCCCAGTGGGTATGATTTGGAGGTGGTGCTCTCTCCACAAGACCCTGGGGCCGCCACTGATCCAGGCATCAGAGGAACATGGAATCATGGAACTGACATGGAAGAGGCTCCCAGCAAGGTCGGCAGGACAGGACCCCGGAAAGCGGGTTCCAAGCCCAGGGCACAAATCTGGGCCTCGCCTCTGCCAGCCGTGTGCCCATGGGCATTCTCCCGACCCCTCGTGCCTCACAGCACAGCGTCTACGCTGGAGTGACCTGTAGGGATGGCGTGAGGCTTTCCGCGTGCCTGATACGGACCCAGGTGACAGCTTATTGTCATTGTCTTCCACACATCAGTCAGCCTGGAAGGCCGCTGCCCACATCACATGGGCCCTCGGCAAGGCGACCCCACGCTCATTTCGGTAAATAGACCCTTGAAGCAGATCCCAGAGAGGATGAGATGGAGAACTGAAGAAGTGAGGAACACAAAGTGAAAAGATGCCTATGGAATTTCCGTGGCCGGTCTCTTGCGGATGTGCCAGTGGCTTATTGGCTAGAAGAGTCACACCTTCTCAAGGCATCTTGCAGGGTCCACCACGCTCCTAAATTAGCATAAGTTCTCTTTAATGTGCCACTTAATGCTTCCAAAGCCCCCTCATAACATAGGACTCTAAGTACTGTATCTCAATATTGAAATTTCAAATGTGACACAAAATATGAATTAGAACTCATTAAAACAAATGAAGTCACACAGAAGATTCTGGAATAAGGTGTGCTATTTGCAAGGATATGGCAAATGACAATCTGTGTTTGATTATACTTGCATACAATGCATTTTCTACAGAATAAACTCATTTCTCTGTGGGAAAAGAAAGGCTGACTTACGTTTAGGGTTTTCAGTAATTGTCTTAATGACTTCAATAAGAAATACTTAACTCCCCAACCAATACGGACTCTAACCCAAGAGCCAGAGGAGCATTAAAAAGGGCTAGTGCCAGTCATTCTGTGGCTGGGGGTGACAGGGGACCTGCAGACACTGTGTGAAGCTTTTCTCTCTCTTTTTTTTAAAAGATTTTATTTATTTATTTGACAGAGAGAGATCACAAGTAGGCAGAGAGGCAGGCAGAGAGAGAGAGAGAGAGGAGGAAGTAGGCTCTCCATGAGCAGAGAGCCCGATGTGGGACTCGATCCCAGGACCCTGAGATCATGACCTGAGCCGAAGGCAGCGGCTTAACCCACTGAGCCACCCAGGCGCCCCAGCTTTTCTCTTTTTATGAGCATGTTGTCAGGCCTTCCCACTATAGAAAGGCCAGACCTATCTTGCTTTTATCTCTAGGACTACACACACACACACACACACACACACACACACACACACAATGTAATTTGAAGCAACATACTCATTTTAAGAAAATTCAGGTTTTTTTTTACCACATATTAAGAATAGTCATTTTTAGGAAAAACTATTTAAAGTTCTAATGTGCTTACTACCTGGTGGTGTTTTCCCTTTCCCTCTTTTAAACCAATAACATGATACTGATAATTATATTTTTAGAAGCTGAAAACAATCTCATTGAGCATTTCGCAAGGAGCTGCTCTTTTTAGAAGAAATGACCTTCCAAGTTACTCTAATTGATGATAATCACTTTCAGAAATAAATTTTTTTAAAAAGCCTTTAAAAATAAGAAAGTACAATAAATACCATACCTCAAGGTGCGATTCTGAAAATTATGCTGGCCCATTGGCACATCCTATTTCAAAAAACAAACAAACACAAAAAATTATTAGTTTCTAAATACATATTTTAGAGAATGACATTGCAGTGATAATCACATGTAACATTATTTTTCCTTTTATTATGGAAAACATCATTTATGTAACAATTACCCCATGGAGAAGAGTAGCTTAATTATAAATGGGAGAAAGAGGAAACCCTCAGTTGATACTCAGAAAGTTGGTGTCATCTCTAAGCCCGGATGTAGGAAATCCCAGGGTTGTTTTAAAGCTGACATTCTGATATTCGCAGCTACGATTTCAAACAAGGGCCTTGCAAGTAACTGTTAGTGACCGTACACAGCAGACCATCCTGTCTGGCATCAGACTAATATTAAAAAGTGCCTTAAAACACGAACAGCACCACAAGCATTAGCCCTGAGTTGGGCTGCTAAGAAACCACCGCCCTCGATTAAGTGTGCAAAACCACGACTCACTGATCGAAAAGAACAAAACCGCAGGTGAGTGGGGCAGCTGCAGAAAAGGGACAGAGACAGAGACGCTGATCAGGGTTATCAGTGGGGGACATGCCAGCAAGTGCTCCTTAAGAAAACCCCAGAAGATCCACTTGTATCCATTTGTGGTGGAATTTAAAGTTGAAACAAAACTGCTCCAAGTGGCCCCAAAGACACTTTCCTTCGCTGGTTCATCTCCCGCGTCACATTAGGGGCTGTATGTAGCCTGGTGAAAGGGAAGGTATTTTTTAAAGAATAACTGGACTCTGGGTCTCCTTACAGGAAGTGTATGAGCCACCGACGCGGGCCCGTATCACATAAGATGAAGTCACGCGTTATTCACCAGCTCCATCAACGCTCAGTCAAGAGTCAGTTCGGTTCCGGGGAAGGCAGTAAGGAAGAGAAATGACTAAATTGGCAAAGACTCTCTTTGACCCTGGAACGTATTAATAAGAATGACGCTGGGGTCCTTCTCAAAGTGAGCACAGGACACAGACGAGTAACAGTTGTAGGGGCTTCTTGTACTAAACAAAGCCTTGGGATTTTCTTAAGACACCCTCTCCTCGGGGGCGCCTGGGTGACCCAGTCAGTGAAGTATCCGTTTACTTGTTTGCTACTCATGGCCTCACACTTCCCAACAGACGGCCAACTGCTCCCGGACCTGTCTTGGTGGGCTTTCTGGTCGACCAAGGGATATGGTCTTCCGTCATATCACATTTACTTTTTAGCTGGGAAAAAACACAGGGAAGCTGAGAGGAGAGATCTAACGAAGTTAAAACAAGAATATGGGTCTGGGGGCTTGGATGTCATCACCGTGGGCTGCCGGGAGGAATTGGAAAAGTTCGCTTTCAACGGACAATCTCATGCGTCTTTCTCATCAGCCGATGAGGACTAGGTAACATTCCACCGTCTTTTTTTGTCTCAACTGCCTCCTTAGTACAATTAACGCCATTATACATGAATTTTTACTCAGAGATAGTTTTAAAAATCTAACAATGCTTTTGGGATTATTCTAAGTGCTTCGCCATAGTTACTCTTCCGGCCCCCTGTGGGTCTTTGTATTTTCTATCTGCCTTGCAGCTGTCTTACTGAAAGTGTCCCTGCTGGAAGGAGCGTTGGCACTTGATGAGCCGGTGGAAGCTAGAGTGTCGTAGGTAAGGAGCTACACAACAGAGCACTCACTGCCAAGGACACGACTTGAACGTGCCCACCATGAAAAGAATCTGGAGCTGATTCAACCCACAAGGGCATCACGCCTTCATCAGCTCCTTGGTTAGGATGCCTAGGCTTTCTACTTCATGAATGCAAACAAACAAAATGCCACAACAACAACAACAAAAAAGAAAGAAGTTCAACTGTATTCAGTTGCTAAGAACTGAATGAAATAACAAATAAATAAAATGGTCCTGGGTTATAAAGTTCTCATGCAAAATCATACTGGTTCAAACCCTCAGCCACGTGAGCCTGGCGCTCATTCACACCCAAACAGCTGTCTGCAGGGGCCTCCCCAAGGGGAAGGGGAAAGCTTGCTTCTTTACAGACCTACGTTACTTGGGCAGGAGAGGCCTGCCTTTCGTGCTGGGGGCCGAGGGGCCGGCACTCTGCGCTGCGGGCCCCGGGGGGAGCGTACCGTGGTGCTGATCTTGCCGTTTTCTGTGGTCATGCTGTCTCGGTGATGCAGGTGTGCGAAGGGCTTGGCTGCTCCCCAGGACTCCAGGTACCGGGTCATGCGCACGGAGGCCCTCATCTTGGCTCCATCGAGAGTGTGGCGAGGTCTGAAGAGGTGAGGACTCCTTCGCTCTCCCTTGGGGTGAGAAACAAAGCATTACCCCCGCACACAAAGGGGCCGACGTCTCCTGCCTGCTCCCATGCCCCGACGCCCGCGTTGCTCGCGTGTTGCCCCCTCGCCCCCCACGGCTTCTGGCGCCCCCCTCCTTCAGGGACACTGGTTTCCAGTGTTACAAGCTCTCTGAGTGGAGTGATTTTTTTTTTTCCCCAGAGAATAAAAGACAGCTGTAGTTTAAACTTAGGAAAAAATAACAGCCATTTTAATGGGCATTTTTACAAAGCAAATTCTTAAGCAAGATAGGCTGCTCTGTTTCAACTTTTCTTGACGACTGTGGTTTTCTAGAGCGGCAGGTGCTAGAGGCTGGGCTGTGTTCTGGTGCGGAATGCTCATACGGGTCCACGTCCGGGTGTTCCCTGCCGGAACACAAGGTTCTCTGTACACATTTTTTGGGCCTTCTCCCTCCACAGTTCTTCCTGACTGACACACGTCTGTCTCCAGATCAGCTACCCGGTGAGCCGGACGTGTGTCTCCAGAGGCGAACCTGGAGTTCCAGGGAGGCTACCGCCAGGGAGCACCCATGCCCTTGACCTTGTGGATCCTGAGAGACTGGCTTTGATAGCTCGGAGGTGTTTCTTGCTGATAGACTGCACTGTTTACCAGCTGTGCGATTTGGGGAAGTTACATAACCCCCGGGAGCTTCAGATTCTTAATCTGTAAATAGCAGTCGCACTCATTTGGCAGGAATTTGAGAAGGGTGACGAGAAAGAAGAGCTGGAAGCCCTTGCTTGGGCCTGACCTCTGGGGGGAACAGAGCACGAGACAGCTCCGAACTCTCGGGGTGGCCTGGGGAGCCTTCCAGGTAACGAGGAGTTTACTGCCTCCAAGTGAACCCTGTCTGCCCAATGACACTTTGTGGTTAATCTTCTAGAAGTTTCTTCCTTTCCTTCTTTGTCTATGTTCATCCTACTTCATCTCATCAGACTTTTATCATCTGTCGTTTCTCAGTTGCCAGGGTGGGCACACGGAGAGACTTCCAGAAGCATTGGGGACTAACGTACACATTCACTAACACTGATAACCCAACACACAGAGAGTAACCTTACCATAGGAGCAAGCAATTCTTTTCAACTGTTCCTTTAGTCAATATTTCCGTCTATGATTATAAAACATGTGCCATAATCAAACTGCGATGCATTTAAAGTCATTTTAGGGACAAAGACCAGCGAAGCATTCAACAGATTCTTGACTAAAAACACTTATCTGGGTCAGTAATTGGCCCCTTTCTAACTTCATCACAGAAGTCACAAGTTAATTATAGACTCTTTACGACAACACTGACCTTGGGGTTGATGACAAAGTAGGTTTTCACCAGGTGCTGTTTTAAATACGGGTCTCTGATGTCACCGTCCCCTTCCTCCACTTTGTAAGCGCCATTCAAGTGCTCCAGAGTGACAGAAGAAATGTGAACACGTCTGAAATGCCATTTAAAAACCACGGTCAAGATAGGGAAGGATAAACATGAAGGTTTTTCTATTTACTTGTGAATTTAGAAATAATTTCTTCTCCCCCAAAGAAAGGCTCTATGTTCTTGGTAAAATGGACCGTAATACAGGTTTATATTTTATTAAACAGGGCTTTGGAAAGATGCTGGCAGAGGTCACAGGATACTAACATTTCCAGCTTCTCTGCACTCACAGAAACCTGCACAGTGGGTGTGGTGAGTATGGCGAATAAAAAAGAAATTATGGGAAATAAAAATTATATGGAAGTTTCACGTGAGACCCTATTTTTTTTTTGAAACACAGGCCAAAGGCATTTTAGGGAGTGTGCTGATGTGTATTAAAGTATGGATTTTCTTTCTCAGTGCTTGCTTCCACGTTTCTTCGAATTATAGCACATCCATCAAAATTCTCTTGTCTGAACCATGCTCTTCTAACAGGAGGGAGACGGTACCATTCACTCATTTCACTAGTATTGGCTTCAGAGGTCACCAATAATAGAGAAATGCCACATCTCACTGCATTAAAAAACACCTTTCCCCTAGTCACGATTCACACACTTGCAAATAAATATAAGTAATTCACGATCTGATAGCCAGAGTCTTTGACCATGGATCATGGGGTGGTGGATTTGAGATTTGAGGGTTCGTGTTAATCTAATTCATGTGAGGGGCCGCTGGACAAGGATCATGGGATGCTGATGGAGGCATCAGAAACCATCAGACACCCGGCAGACAGCTGTCAATCCGCTCGCCCAGGGTGTCTCACCTCAACCTGCCCACAGCTTGAAGAGGGAAACCCAGACTGGCCTTACCCAGGGACCCCTCCGGCTTCCATGTGATTGGCCAAGGTAACATCATGTGACCACACGTCATACTGCCACTTCTGCAGACCAATCACCCCGCAGAGGACATTGCCAGAATGCACTCCCACGCGCATGTTGATATCCACTCCGGTGGCGTCCCTCACTTTCCTGAAGAGAAGGAAAAAAGCATCACCATCTGGAAACACCCTCCTCTTCCTCTGACTCCTGGCCAGGTTTCAGGGCACCGTGTTACTCAGAATTTTTCAGACTGCTGGAAACAGTCAGGACTCCCTCCTGTGGCAGAAGATTGCTGCTCTAGGCCATGAGAAAGGTCGTTTCTTTCTGGTTGCTTCCAGACCAGACCAAGAGCTCTGTGGCCCTGGCTACGACTGCCAGGTCAGGCCGGACCGTTGGTGCTGATGCAACATTTCAGCTGTAGCTTTGACTTTTTCAGCAAATGTGTATTATCAGAAAACTATCAGTTGCTGACACCTGCTGCGAATTGTCACACTAGAGTCACGTGACATTGACAGAAACAGACTGAGACACCGTCTACGATTCTAGCACTTAGCACAATGCATGTCCCCCGGGAATACTTTCTGCTGAGAAGAGACAGGCGCCGTATTTGTGAGCCTAATGACATCAGCCTGAGTAGGAATTTCTCAAAAAAAGTAACCATGAGTTTAAAGCATTTCATTGTGCACAGTCATCCACAAAAACAATAACAAACCTCTTTAAAAACTTTTAATCATGTGTAAGGAAGATATCATTAAGAAGAAACTAATTGAAAACAATCATTTTTAAAAATACTTTGGGACTCGATCAGTAAGTCATTTACAAAGACAAATGAAGAACTATGGAAAAGCTTATTTATTTCTGCCAGCTGAATGTATTTATCAATGAACTCTGACTGCAGAGAGGATACAGGGAGGTGTCCCGAGGCACAGGGAGAGAATTACCCCAGGGCGCATGCGGAGGGAAGCGAGCGCAGTGAGCACTGACGGCCACCCAGCAGGGCGCAGGCTACCAGGTGTGGCTGCAGGACACGAGCAGAATGCCAGGGGCATGGATGTCATGCTTCAGTGACACAGTGGCATCACTTGAGCATGCTGAAAGTGGTAAGAAGTGACAAGAAGAAATGGATCTACAAGGTAAAAGAAAGGACGTCTGCAGGGCTGTCCCGTCCCTCGCGGCGCTGTCCCGTCCCTCGCGGCGCTGTCCCATCCCTCGCATTCTCTCTCCTCCCGTCACTTCCTCCTTCCCTGTCATCCTGCTCTGTTTTTCTCACACAAAAAATCACAACTTATTTGGTCCCATGCGACTCATCCAACGCTTCCCTCCTGCCCTCACGATGGGTCTCAACATGACACTGGAGGGCCGCCCCTGTCGCTCTGTCCTCTATCAGGTTATGGCTGCCTGGGCACCATATGGTCCTCAACTCTGGGCCTTTGTTCAAGATGGCGCCGCTCTCTGAACCTCCCTCTCCTGCCAGGGCACAGGCATCCCCTGGCCAGCTGGTACTGGTACTGGTACTGGTTTTCCATCAGCGGCTGGAGGCATGACCTCCTCTGCGAAGGCTTTCTGAGCCCTCCTCCCAGGTTGATGAGGCCACCCCTCCTTGGTGCTCCGGCCCCGCTGAGTCCAGTCAGCTGTCCCTGCTTGTGTCCACATGTGCTCTCCGAGAGGCAGCCCATGAAGACACACACCTGGAGAACTATCAGGGGCTTCAGGGTCTGGTGCAACGTGAACACTGGACATAAGTTTACTAATCGACACAGGTCATTTCTGAAGGATTTTACTGTGCTTCTGTCTTTGGGAGATAATGATCCTGAAAAATCGGACACTGAACTCATAATTGTTCTTAAGATCCTCTGTTACGGAGAGAAGGGTTCCAACCACATGACATTTCTGTTGATCAAATACGGTCAGTAGAAAGTCAAGAAGGAAAGAAGGCTGGATGACACACTTTACGTTTGACCATTTTAACAAAATGGTGAATGATTTGACTTAAAATTTTCTTTTATTTAAATTCAATTTAGTTAACCTATATACTGTATTATTAGTTTCAGAGGTAGAATTCAGGGATTCATCAGTTGAATTCATCATTCATCCAGTACCCATCACAGCATGTCCCCTCCTTAAAGCCCATCACCCAGTTCCCCCATCCCCCACCTACCTCCCCTCCAGCAACCCTCAGTTTGTTTCCTAGAATTAAGATTCTCTTATGGTCTGCCTCCCTGTCTGTTTTTCTCTTATTTTTCTTTCCTTTCTCCTATGTTCACGTTTTATTTCTTAAATTCCATATACGAGTGAAATCATATATTTGTCTTTCTCTGTCTTATTTTGCTTCACATAATACCCTCTTTAAAACCATCTCCATGTCCTTTGTGTCTTTTTTTTTTTTTTTTTTTTTAGGAAAATGGGTTGGTTAAGGGTTCAGATGAGTTGACTAACCACATCTTGTAATGCATGTGGATGCAACCTGAGTTCTACAAAAATACCGCAATAGTTGCCAAAGCTTGTGACCATAGAAGACAATCATTCCAGTTCAAGAGGAGGAACCCTAATCACTAACAAAGTCAGGACTCTGCCTATTACCTCCTCGGTTGAGAAGTTTACATTTTCATGACGGGAAAAAAGAAACCTCTCTAAGCATTGGGAATGTTCCAAACCGCAGCTGACGTGCTCTGTGGTGGTTCTTCAGCTGACAGAGAATGAGGTACTGAACGCGTGGGGAGGTCCTGACATGGAGGAAAAGTATAAGCAAGCGTTCCTGGATCCATGTTCCCGGCTCCCAGGAAAACACTGAGATCACCCGGCGAAATTCCAAGTCTGAGTGTACTCTTTCTCTCTTAAAAAATTAGAATTTTCATATTCATCCTCATCCTATGGTTCATGCATGGGAATGGAAATACTTGCCCTTGTATGTTAGAAGAACAAAGAATTCCTAACATTTGCTGAGATGCCCTCTATGTTCCTGCCCTTTATGGAAGGTGCCAGAAAACAACCTAATACTGATCACTTTGTCAAATGCACAGAAGCCGAGCAGGTGAAATTTTTTTTATAATTTTTTATTTTTTATAAACATATATTTTTATCCCCAGGGGTACAGGTCTGTGAATCACCAGGTTTACACACTTCACAGCACTCACCAAAGCACATACCCTCCCCATTGTCCATAATCCCACCCCCTTCTCCCAAACCCCCTCCCCGCAGCAACCCTCCGTTTGTTTTGTGAGATTAAGAGTCACTTATGGTTTGTCTCCCTCCCAATCCCATCTTGTTTCATTGATTCTTCTCCTACCCACTTAAGCCCCCATGTTGCATCACCACTTCTTCATATCAGGGAGATCATATGATAGCTGTCTTTCTCTGCTTGACTTACTTTGCTAAGCATGATACGCTCTAGTTCCATCCATGTTGTCACAAATGGCAAGATTTCATTTCTTTTGATGGCTGCATAGTATTCCATTGTGTATATATACCACATCTTCTTGATCCATTCATCTGTTGATGGACATCTAGGTTCTTTCCATAGTTTGGCTATTGTGGACATTGCTGCTATAAACATTCGGGTGCACATGCCCCTTTGGATTACTACGTTTGTATCTTTAGGGTAAATACCCAATAGTGCAATTGCTGGGTCATAGGGCAGTTCTATCAACATTTTGAGGAACCTCCATGCTGTTTTTCCAGAGTGGCTGCACCAGCTTGCATTCCCACCAACAGTGTAGGAGGGTTCCCCTTTCTCCGCATCCTCGCCAGCATCTGTCATTTCCTGACTTGTTTATGAGCAGGTGAATTTAACGGAGAGAGAACATGGATGCCCTTGGTCAGTGAGTGCAGAGCAGAGAGACACACCAACCGTTCGTTGCCTGAGTTGAAGCTCAAGTTTAGTTAGAAGCAAGAGTTCTGGAAAGTTCCTCAAATCTGATAACACTGCTGAGATTCTGGACATGAGCTATTAGTATCCATCACAGAGTGATAAATAAAATGTGGTATATCCACATATAATGGACTTAATTACTCCATCGTTAAAAGGAATGAAGGCCTGACACATTCCACAATGTGGATGGATCTTGGAAACATTCCGCTATGTGAAACCAGGCAAACGCTAGTCCACAGATACTGTGTGATTCCACGCACGCCGAGGCATCTAGAAAAGTCAACTTTGCAGAGGCAGAAAGTAGAAAAGGGGTTGCCAGGGGCTCGGGAGAGAGAGGAATGAGGAGTTCCTGCTCAGTAGGATGAAGTTTCTGTCTGAGTTGATGACAAGGTCCTGGAAGTGGACCATGATGCAGGTTGCACGTATTTTAAATGTACTTAATGCCACTGAATTGTACAGGTAAAAATGCTATGGTGCAGTAATTATGTTAGGTATTATGTTACCATGATAAAAAAATGTAACAGAAAATATATTACTGATGAGTGGGCAGAAGGTAAGTATCCTTCCTCCTAAAAGCTCTTCAATGTGCTGGAATAATGGAAACGTAACAGAACTGGGAAAGAGTTGGCCCGAAAGCAGGAATCAGGCTTCAGTAATCTGATATATTTTTGATGCGCATAATAAGTACATTAGAAAAACCCTTTCTCCCACTAGAACCCATTTCATCCGGTGTTGGAAACCTACACGGAGATCGCCTCCAAGGGCAGGTTATAAATTGGAGAAAACCTTTAGTTTCACTATTTAGATTCACTTACACTGTCTAGACCCAGAGTGTTGGAAATAGTTAATTACATCTGAAACAAAGTAAAAATGTTTTTCATGTCAGAGAAGACAAATGAGTTACTTTGGGGAAGAAGCAGGAGGGACAAGGTGATTCCCACACTGACTAATCCATCCATCTCTGGTTTTAACTCAATTCCACTGAATTCCCTTGCCTCCCGAGACTGATCTGTCCACAGTGGTCTGTCATCACTGCTGCCGACCCAGAGGATCGGTAGCACTGGGACCGCCAGTACCCACAGCAGGCAGTGTGGGCTTCACTGCTTCTCTCTGGACGGGCCTGGGGAAGCCACCTGCTAACTTGTTCAGTTTACTTCACACGTGACCCACATCCACAGTGGCTAAACACGTGACAACCTGACCGCTGCTCTCCCACTGGGAGCCCCATTGACTCTACAGCAGAGACAAGGAAACAGAGCATCAGCCACATAATTCCTGTCCCGTTGAGACTGAAAATGTGCGCAGGAGATGGGAAAATCACTTGACTATAATAGGCAATCAAAAAACCCAATACACTAAAACCTTTCAATCATATAATCAAATAAGAGCTTTTACCATTACTAAGAATATTCTGGAATCTACCACAGGCATTATTAAAAAGTGTATTATGGCCTTGGTAACAGAAATTAATTTTTATCTTACACTTTTATCTGGTTCTTGTCAATGGTAACATTGTTTGACATAAGGATAGCCTCTCCAGAATTATGATGAAAGAAACTATAAATATGATATAGAAAACATATTCTGTGTATATTAACTGAAACTAAATTTATAGAGCTGAGCATTTTTGACTTGATGCAGTAATTTTGGAATTTTACTGAATTGCAATCTGGTCATGAAAACTACCTTCTCCCCGACAACTTGAGTGTAGCCATATTGTTTGTCGGAAATTGTACGGAAGTGTTGAACCGCTAAATTGCACGTCTGAAACTAATATACTATATGTTAACTAATTGGGATTTAAGTAAAAACTTGAAAAAAAAGAAACTGTTTGTCAGATGGTAAGAGCACAGAGATTTTCCTTAAGATTAAAGAAGATATTTCAATGCAAAAAAAAAATCACTTTGGAAACAACCCAAACTCTCCATGCCCGCAGATTTCTCCCTCGGTCTCACTGTACTTCAAGGTTAACCATAACAATAAAAATTTTACAGAAGTCTTACTTTGGACTGAGTTACTCACACACCAGTATTTGGGTCTCTGCACACTTATATTTAAAGGTTCAATAATGTTTTTAATCTCAGTATCAGAAAAACAGAAACAGTCAGGAGTGAGAATCATACCTAGAGATTCTCAAACAGTTAAAAAGGACCCTATGGTGCCTTCACTTACTTTATAGCTTCACACATGTCCAGCCCCATTTTCACACAGTTCTTGGCGTGGTTCGGGAGAGATATGGGGAGTCCGGACACACAGTAGTAGCAGTCTCCCAAAATCTTTATTCTCATGCATTCATTCTCCTAGAAGAAGAAATCACAGCATTCAGCTGCACTCAGATTTTCCGAATGTCATCCAATGCTAGTTCTACTGATACCATCACAGTGACCTAGGATTTGTGGGCGCGGAAATGAGCCCTGGTTGGGTTTCCCTTCATGACCCAAGAAGAATGAACCTCCCTCACCTGCATACCCATTTGCCAAAGCAGGGAGAATCAGGAGAAGGGGAAGAAAAGGAAAGCAGAGAGAATGTGCTGGAATGATTTACTCTGAACTGTAGCAGAGGAGCATACTGACAGGATCATTCTCTCCAGCCCAAACATCCCAAGCACTGACAGCGAAATGAGATCTTCCATGCAGAGCGGAGTCTCAGGACAGTGAACGGTGACAGAACTCGACTGGAATTAGAATTGTCTGTCACTCCCTACTATGCTCAAGGTTCTCCTCATTTTCTTTAAAGCCAAAGCAGATTCTTACCTGAGAACGTAGCTTCTGATAAACATCTCCATAATGCAAAAAAGCCGCCATTCGACATTGCCAAGTAATTTAAAATTTAATTCTGACCTTTGGTTAAACTGTTTTAATATAAAGTAGTATTCACCATTTTTCTTGGCTGGGTGGTTTTTATATTAGGATATTGAGATTAGCTTCATTCATATGTCTAAATCCTACATGCATTTCTAACTTTTCTAGTTACTTCATAGATTAGTCACTAAGGAAAAGGAAAAAAAGAAGAAAAGCAAAAGAAAAAGAAGCAACAAAACAAAACAAAACAAAAACCCAAAGATGTGCCAAACACAGATCTCCTCCTTCTTAACACTAAACATAGGCTTATGTATAAACCGAACTGCAAAAGTCTGAAATAATAAAATGAATATAAGATTTTCTTGTTCTAAAGTACATGTTAGGTTTGTTGAAGATTTCGCACACTTCTTCCCCGTGCGGTAGAGAACCCACAGGCTAGGGCATATTTTCATACTCATCTATGGTGCTATAGTTGATGTGTTTACTAACTCCTGATTAAGAATCTCAGAAGTACTAAAAAGGCAAAAAATTATATACTAATAGGGCTTCCATCCCATACTTCCCAAATAGCTATTCTGAATCTAGAACACAATGAAATTAATAAAAGTGAATTCTCGGAAAACTCATCAAAGACCAGCTGACCGTGTACGTATACGCATGTGTTTATTTCTGGGGCTCAGTTCTGTTCTACTGGTCTGTGTGTCTGTTTTTAATGCCAGTATCATACTGTTTTAATTATGGAGCATCGTAATTCATTTTGAAAAAAGGAAGTGTGATGCCTCCAGCTTTCTTCTTCTCGCTTAAAATTTCTTTGGCTATTTGGGGTCTCCTGTGATTCTGTATGAATTTTAGATTTTTTGTTTGTTTGTTTGTTTCTGTAGAAGATGCCACTGGGATTTTGATAGGAATGGCACATGCTTCAGGTATTATGGACATTTTAACAATATTAGTTCTTCCAACCCATGAACATGGGATGTCTTTCTATTTATTTGTGTCTTTTTAAATTTCTTTTATCCATGTTTTATAGTTTCTCTTTTTTTAAAAGATTTTATTCATTTATTTGACAGACAGAGACCACAAGTAGGCAGAGAGGCAGAGAGACAGGTGAAAGCAGGCTCCCCACCAAGCACAGAGCCTGATGCGGGACTCAATCACAGGACCCTGAGATCATGACCTGAGCCGAAGGCAGAGGCTTAACCCACTGAGCCACCCAGGCGCCCATGTTTTATAGTTTCCCATGAATGAGTCATTCACCTACTTGGTTAAGTTTATTCCTAAAATAATATTAATAATTATTAATAATAATATTAATAATATTTTAATATTTTATTCTTTTTGATGCTAATGTAAATGAGATTATTTTGACTTCCTTCTCAGATATTTTATTATCAGTATAAAGAAATGCAGCTGGTTTTTGCACATTGATTTTGTATTCTGCAACTTTACTGAATTTGTTGATTATTTCTTTTTAAAAAAATATTTGTTTATTTGATAAAAAGAGAGAGCACGAGTGGAGGGAGGAGCCGGGGTAGAGGCAGAAGAAGAGAAGCAGACTCCTAGCTGAGCCTGCAGCCTGACACAGGGCTTGATTTTATGACCCTGACATCATGACCTGAGGCAAAATCAAGAATTGACAGCCAACTAACTGAGCCACCCAGACACCCCCCTATCTATTAGTTCTAACAGATATTGCATATATTTTATGGTTTTCTACACACAAGATCATGTAATCTGCAAACAGAGACAATTTTACTTTTTCTTTCTTTTTTTTTTAAAGATTTTATTCATTTATTTGACAGACAGAAATCACAAGCAGGCAGAGAGGCAGGCAGAGAGAGGAGGAAGCAGGCTCCCCGCTGAGCAGAGAGCCCGATGTGGGGCTCGATCCCAGGACCCTGAGACCATGGCCTGAGCTGAAGGCAGAGGCTTTAACCCACTGAGCCACCCAGGTGCCCCATTTTTTCTTTTTTGATTTGGATGCCTTTTATTTCTTTTTCTTGCCTGGCCGCTCTGGCGAGCACTTCTAGGTTGTGCTGAGCAGATGTTGTGGGTGCAGCCATCCTCACTGTTCCCAGTCTCGAAGGAGAAGCTCAGTTTTCCTCCATCAACTATAATGTTAGCTATGGGCTTTTTATATATGCCTTTATTTTGTTGAGGTAAGTTTCTTCTATATGTTATCAGTTAAGAGTTTTTATCATGACAGGGTGTTTAATTTTATGAAATGCTATCTCTGTATCTACTGATCATGTAATTTCTAGCCTTCATTCCGTGACTGTGGTCTGTCATGTCGATTGAGTCGTGTGTTGAACCAACCTTGTATCCCAGAAATAAATCCCAGTTGGTCATTGGGTACAGTCCTTTAAATGTGCTTTTGAACTCAGTTTGCTAAGTGAAATAAGCCTGACTTTATTCAGGACATCCAGAAGATAGACACTGCATGATCTCACTGCTATGAGGAATCTAGAATAGCCAAATCCACAGAAGCAGAGAGTAGACTGGTGGATGCCAGGCCTGAGGGAAGGGGGCAATGGGGGGTATGGGTAAAAGTGCAGACAGTTTTATGTAAGATGAGTAAGTGCGGGAGACCTACGGTATAGATAGCACAGCGCCTGTTAACAATGCTGTACCATACACTCCAGAATGTGCTAAGAAGGTAGAGCTTATGTTAGGTGTTTTAATCACATCATCATTAATAATAAATCATGAGGGCAGAGAGGACACCTTTGCACGTGGTGGATACATTTATAACATAGATTACACTGATGGCTCATAGGTATATGCTTATCCTCAAGGTCATTACAGTTTATAGATTAAATATGTAGTTTTTCACACGTCAATTATACCTCAATAAAGCAGTTTAAAAGATTAAAAAATAAAAGCATGACGTTGAATTCTTGGTTTAGTTATGTGCTGTATGCAAAATTCACTCAATCGTCTGAGCTGTTTGCTTACGATCGTGTCCACCGCCACGTCGTTTAACCATGAGGCACGAACTGGTTTCCTAAACACGTTCTCTCTATAGTAACATTGGGTGGACCTCGCCATCCTAGGCTCGAATCGGATACTGCCTGGACAGCCCTTCGTTCAAACCATCAGAGAGGAACAGGTCACACTAAGTATTTCTGTTACGCGCAATGAAGTTTGTCTTCCCCAAATTCACATGCTGAAGTCCTAACACCTGCAGAGTGTAAACTTGGCCTCCCTGCAGATATAATTAGTTAAGATGAGGTCCTACAGGACTAGGGTGGGTCACGAATCCAATATGACTGGTGTCTTTATAAACAGGGCACATTCAGACACTGAGACTTACCCAGAGGGAGAATGGCATGTTAATACTAGAGCTATGCTGTTACCTGCCAAGATTGGGATGTTTCTTCCTAATGTGACAAAAGTGACACTTTATTAATTCAAACTTTGAAGACATTATTTAAGCTTTAAATCATATTTTTCTAAACATGAACACCCAAAAAACCTCAACCTCTCCCTTTGATTTGGTAAGGGGAAGAAAGCTGTGCTATACTCTAACGGCTTTTTTAAAAAAAAACACCCCAGTGAGATCCCTCATGGTCAGGCTGGCAGCAGAAGGCACCTCCGGGGGAGCCTGACGCAGGGGTGACCCTGTGAACATCAGCAAGTCACGTCTATTCCTAAGAGGCTTGCTTGGAAATGTTCTGTATGGTTTAAAAGTGAGAGGAATCTTGCAGGGAACTAAATTTGGGACCAACTCTCTCTTCCATATATAAATAATTCATTTTAATCAGCATAATGAAGTATTTTTTGCTGGAAATAATTCAAAGAAAGCATGAGGCTGACCAGTAATGCTTTATGAGGTGGAAGTAAAGGGCTGCCAAGGGAGGAAGTAACTGTTATCACTCTTCCCACCAGTAACCCTCAGGATTCCAGTAAATATGCAAGTTCTTGTAGGGTTTTAGATTGCCTCTCACCATTTCCTCTCCATGCGCGTATGCACGGCAAATACAGAACTCACGTTTCTGTTCAAGGGGCACAAGGGTCAGTGGATATTAATGAGACAGCAGTAAGCAAAGGGCTGAGATGGGAAATATGCATCCTATTTTAGGGGTTCTCCCCGGGGGCTAATACATGAACAGTTACGGCTGGAGGAGAGGCAGTCTTGTTTCCAACAGCTGACATGGAAATGCCTAAAAACAGGATCTTAGAAAAGCCCTGGACAGAGGCTGTTCATCTTAAACTCACCATCTTGAGTGTATTTACTCTATGTGCGCTGAGTTCTCTATAAGCAGAAATTTTAAAAATAGATGCAAACATGTGCTAATTATACGCTCTGACATTTCTCATCCCCGAGAAGTGAGACTCATCAGAGCCCGATAGCCAATAAACCCTACAAATCTATAAACACCAGTTCTAAGTGGAGCTCTATGAAAAACAAAGAATTGATAAGGGACCAGAGAAAAAGGAAGCCAAGAGTCTAGAAAGCCTCAACGCAGAAGGGACTCACTACGACTCACCTTTGCAATTTGGTCGAACTTTCCAAAGAGCTCGTTCAGCATGTGGACGAGTTCTCCCGGAGAGCAGTCACTGGCCAGCCGGGTGAAGCCCACGATGTCAGCGTACAGGATGCTGTGGCAAAAGGGGAACAGTGTTTGCAAGCTCGTGTTTGTTAACAAGTTATGATACTTTTTTTTCCCCTTAAAAGAGTATATAGTTTTTTACATTTATATTTGTGTCTTACAAGAAAAATGTCATTTCCCCAGATAGGAAACAAATACACATTTTGCCAAGCTTTCCTATTAAAAACGGTTTTTTTGTTTAATGCTGTTTTTATAATTAAAATTGGAGAAGAAAAAAATCACATGATGCACTCTGTCCATTCTAACTGATGACCTTTATTCCCTGATGGCCAGTCCCGCCTCCCTCCCTGGCTTGCGCGGTATTCCTTCTGAGAGTTCATCACACTGCTAGAATTCAGGTATCAGTGGCCTATGCCTCTGTTTGCACTGTTACATGCATTGACTTTATAGAAATTTCTAAAGTAAAGGAAACAAAATAATAAGAGCAAATTCTGTTTTTACTGACTCGAAGAAAGACTAACAATCTTCTTAAAAGAAAGAGTACTTAACAAAAGGTTTTGGATGACTTACTCCTTGCCGGGATGAAGCAGACACAGTACGTCTCCCTCAAACTCAGAGTGTTGTTGGGGGGGGGGGAGTTAAGAAAGTAAGGAAGGACTCCAGCAACGGCCAACCACCGTGTTAACAAGTGTGTGTGTGTGCTGGGGGTTAGCTGGTGACGCGCCTGGGAAAGCTTCCCTCCATGCGACAAACATGCTAGTGGGACAGATGTCAGATTTCTCTGAGTTGTGTCTGTATTTCGTTAACCTTCAAGGGTCAGGATGGGGAAACAGGCCCCAGGATGTGCGATATCACTTTTCCATACAACGACATGCTTCTGATTTGTATAAAGGCCTCACAAAGAAGCCTAAAATTCCTGCTGGCAGTTGGGAATTCAGATAACATGGCTTAAGACAGACCCTGAGACAAAACTGACTGCTACTTCATACCCATTAGAATGGCCCTTATCAAAGAACTGGGAAGTAACAGATGTTATCAAGGGTGCGGAGAAATCGGAGCCTTGTGCATTGCTGGTAGGAATGGAAAATGGTGCGGCCACTCTAGCAAACAGTACGGTGGTTCTTCAGCAAAAGAAACAGGATTCCCAGATGGCCCTCTGAGTTCCCTGCTGGGAAAACAACCCAAAGAATGGAGGCATGGGCTCAAACCACTATTTGTACCCCATGTTTACAGCAGCATTATTCACAATCATCTAAAGGTAGAAACAGCCCAGATGTTCACTAACTGACGGATGGATAAAGAAATAGGGATAAAAGAAATCCCTACAATGAAATATTATATAGTCTTCAAGAGAGATGGCATTCTTCCACATGAGGCAATGCAGATGAAGCTTGAACACGCGCCGCTGCGTGCAATGAACCAGGCCCAGGAGGACAGAGGCTGTGGGAGTCCGCTCACACTGGATACCCAGCGCCGTCAGACCGTGGGGCCAGGAACCAGAAGGGTGGGTGCCGGCGGCTGGCTGCGGGAGGGAAGCTGCTGACGCTGCTGCACAGACAATTAAACATGGCTAAAACTGTGCTACGTTATGTTATGTATATTTTGCCACAGTAAAAAAAGGAACGTGGCAGCGGCCAGCCCGATCTTGGGCAGGAAACAACTGGCTCTCTGCTGTTGGCCGAACTCATTCACTGGGCCAAGCATGAGGTTGGTGGCTTCATCTTGAAGGAAAGACTTGGTTCTCTGTTGATGACAAAAGCTGGGGGAGAACCCTCTGGCCCAAGAAAACCAGGGCTGCAGGGGCTTCCACACCCTCCATTCTGTTCAGATGGTGCCATCAAACCTTCTCTGCTCCCCCACAGCACCCTTTAGCAGCACAGATCACAGATGCTGCGCCTGGTCCAAGAAGAAAAAAGTTTAGAGAGTGTGTCTGATCCGAGGCAGCACTGGGAGGGAGAATGTGCAGATAGATGGGCAGCTGACAACCTCCACCGTGTTTCCTGTGGTCCAACCCTGGAGTGGGTAAAGCCACCCCTGCCCCCAGGTAGGCTGGCTAAATGTCCTACGATGGTCCAAAAATTACTCGGCAGCCAGGAGACTGAGGACGTAAACAGGTCATGGTGATGCAATGTGCAAAGGGTTACAGGAAAGGAAGCAGGGTACTCTCTGGGATCACGCACGTACCCGACCTAGATCTGACCATGTGACCATCTTAGAAAGATCACTCTGGCCACAGCAACCTGGAGGCAGGCAGGTCAGTTAGAATCATAGCCCTTTCCTCCAGAAGGCCCATGTGGAAGGTATCGTCAGGCGAAATGGAGAGAACTGGCCAGATATGGGAGAAGTGCAGGAAGGAAGAATCAGGCGTGGTTCGCGACCAGACACGGCAGGCAGTGTGTCTGAGGGAGGCGGCGACAGTTTCCGGCGGAGAAGGGGGCTCAAACCTAGCTCTGAACAAGTCACAGCAAGCTTGGAGGGAAGATGACCAGTTCAACTCTGGTTGGGTTGAGTTTGATGGTGGTGTTGGTGGAGCGTCTAAGAAGAAGAGACACATTAGGTGAGCGAGTATGGAAGCTATGGTTGAATTCTGCATCTTGTAAAAAATATTTATTTGACAGAACGAGACAGAGTGGGAGGGGATGGAGGGACAGAGGGAGCGGGAGAGAGAGAAGCTCAAGTGAAGGCCACACTCAGCATGGAGCCCAGTGCAAGGCTCAATCACCTGACCCACGAGGTTATGACCTGAGCTGAAATCAAGAGTCAGACGCTCAACCAACTGTGCCCTCCAGGTGCCCTGGCTGAGTTCTGCGCCTTGGTATCCCACAGATGGTAACTGAAGTCCTGAATGAGAAGTGGAGAGACCAGAGCGGAGCTAGGAGGAACCTCTGAAAACACTCATTTACAGAGAGGCCAGATTCAGGGAAGAGAAAATGGCAAAGGACATGGTAAGAAGAGAGAGGGGTAAGATGTCAGGGAGTCCACAGCGAGGGAGAATTCTTAAACCAGGAGGGCAAGGTCCGCCGGCCAACCACACCGAGCTACCAGAAAGAAGGATGCAGAGGCTAAGTCAGACTCAGATCTGGGAGCACGGCAGCTGGTGGTGACCTGAGCGGGCATGAGCTCTGCGCCATGGTGGATGGAGGTGGACGGCAGAGGGTGAGGGTTTGAGGAGGGAGGGAAAACCGGGAAGACCAGTCAGAGAGGGAGGAACCACCTGTCTAGAATCTTGGCTTTGAAAGTGAGAGAGGGCCAGTCTCAGAATTGGACGGTGGCACTGGAGTACGCGGCCTGTGCTTATTTTCAAAGACGGGATGGGTTTGTGAATGTTTCCCTACTATCGGCAGGATTCAGAGGAAGATGCTGAAGATTCGGGAAGTACTTCCCTTCTAGAAATTCCTCCCTTCCTCCTCATCATTATACACATTATTAGCACCCTCAGAAGAGTAAAGAGCTAGGATATGTCATTAACAGAGAATAACCATTTTTTTTTGAATGAATGAATGGCCAAAGCAGAACTAAGAATGAACAGATCTTTACTGTCCATAGTCCTAATGAGAATTATTATCCAAAAAACCCCTCAAAACTGCTCAGGTATTGACTGGACTCGCCACAATATCCATTTACCATGCCTGCTTCTTGGCTTCTGCTTATCCTGTCCAAGATGAAAAAGTCGTGTTTTCGTATTTCTTATAAAAACAGTTGGTACATCATGTGATTTATGTTTGCTTTTACATTTTTAACTTTAGGTATTGAAGTTACTTTAGCGTTCCCAACTATAGTTTTGAATTTTTTTTTTCATCGAATTTTTTAAATTGATTTTTTACTTTTCAGTGTTCTTGACGCAGCAAACATATTCTAAATGATCTCTGAAGGCGCTTCTCCAATCCCTTGCCTTGACAGCGTGGAAGTCAGCTTCCAAGATGGCCCCAGAGAGACCCTCACCTCCTGGGACTTACTCTTGAACTGTCCACCCTCCCCTGGGGTGGGGCTGATCTGCATCCCCAGGAGGATGCTGCAGGAATTACGACAATGACTTTGCAAGCCTGGGTCATAGAGGAGCTGCTGTTGCCCATGGCCCTGTCCTGGATCCTTGCTCTGGGGAAGCGAGCTCCCATGCTGGGAAGTCCCTCTAGCCACCTGTGAGCAGTAGCTTGGCAAGGACGGCCTGCAGCCTCCAGCCAGCAGTCAGGCCCCTGCAAACCACGTGAGGAGCGGCCTTGAAGTCAGGTCCCCCAGCAGCCCTCCCAACACCAGGCCTCAATCTGTATCAAAGACGGTAAGTCAGAACCACCAGGAGAAGCAGCTCTCAAAGTGTGACAGACAGAAACTGCGAGATGATGTTTACTGTTGTCTGAAGCCACTGGGTTTTGGGGTCCTTTGTGCCGTACAAATTGGTAGCTGACAGACAGCACCGGGAGCCTTTGTCACCTGCCTGAGGCCGGTGGTTTCATTTTGATCAGGCTCTTTGATCCTGGGTCATTTCACAGAGACTGGAAGATATTCCAGGACTCTGTTTAGATACGGCTGTGTTCATCTTTACATGAACTCTTTCCTCAAGTAGGAGGGATATTGCTGCTTTTTCAGACAGCTAAGGCTGGAAAGGGAAATTTCTAGTAAAATACACCTTGTGGGATACCGTGAGAATGTTTCCTCTTTAATTCTTTAAGTGAAATGCTTAAAAACCTGAAAGCAGGCCAGTGTTTTAAATAATTTTACTCCTTAACAGGTGTGGCTCTTCTTGTAATACAGTCATTTTTTTAAATTCCTCAAAATGATAGGGACTTAATTTAATTTAATTTAATTTAATTATTATTTTTTACCCCTGATTCTCCATTTAGCCGCTGCTTCCTTAGTTCTCAGTGATAAGCAGCTTTTTTTCATTACTGCTTTCCCAATCTGCATTTCTCGTCATATATTTAGCTAGGTGCATGCTTGGACATGCCTGGGCCATATCACCAGCTCCACACACCTTTCCTAAAATCTGGGGTCAAAATGAGATGTGTCTTAGCAATGTAGTTAAATTGCAGTGGCAAAGCTTAGTCAAATGTGTTTCTTATTAATAAACTTCCAAAACCCTTGACTTGCAGCAACCAGACTGGAGGCTTGGATCGTGCACTGGAAAGGATCCAGGCCGGAGAGCAAAAGGGCAAGGAGCCAGTGCTCCGCCAGTTGCAGTTACGTTTGTGGCTGTGGCTCCCGAACTAGTGAACAGGGTGAGTAATGACAAGGCGGAATGCATGAGGCCAGATGCACGAGGTACTTAGCGAGAGAACCCGGCAAGAAAGAAAGCACTACTGCACCACAGCGGCATGGATGCAAGGAGAAGCCCGCAAAGAAGGGGCAGGAGGCTTGGGGGGGCTTGGGGAACAGTGAGGGGCCAGGCACCCGGGCCTGCAGGGGCTGCATTCTGCAGCCGGGAGGTGGCAGCAGGGGAGGAAACGCCCCCCCACGCCGAAGTGAGGGCGCGCACGGCTCCTCCCTGGAGGAGTGCTGGGGAGAAGGAGGCCCCACAGGGTTCTCTTTCCGGATCTCAGTCGCAGGCTGACAGCATGTGTTCCACGTACTGTGATTCTAGAAGGGCTCCCTGAGAAGCAGACGGGACTATGGCAGGACGGAAAGCAGGGACTTGCACCATTAACCAAGGGGCACATCAGTCCCCCGTGACATTGGTCACTGGTTGGCCATACCCCGGACACCCATCATTCCTGACGGTCAGGGAGTGCTCACTTCACCGAGGCCCTGGCCCCCAAGTCCCTCCGGAGGAGTCAGGTCTTGCCTCAAGAGCCCACTGTACTACCGTCAGTCTTACTACAGAGTCGCGGGTCCTGGGCTCCGGGATGCCCTGAAACTATCCATGGTGCTCCCCGGATAAGGACCCTCCAAGCACTCCTCTCTCCTTTGGGACAGAGGGTCAGCCGTAGAAAGCAGGGCCATAACGGACAACAGAACCCAGTAAAGTGAAGAAGATTCTACTTCCTTATCTTTCTGTGAAGGCCCTGAGGGGCAGCAGCAGGGGGGGGGGTGGGGGTGGGGGGGCAGAGACTCCGTTCACCGTTGCGGAGGAGACAGGGTTTTGTGAGACGTGAGCTCCCCGGCTGGCGAGCGGCTCCCGGGACATGCGGAGGGACAAGAACAGAGCAGCGTACCTCACGTTGGTGTGTCGCTTGACATACAGGTTGTGAAAGTTGTTTGTGTTTTCCATTTGGCCGGCTTTGGGGCCCTGCAGCCTCTGGATGATCTCGGCTTTCATCTCCATGGCTATGTGCGCCGGCAGCAGGGAGAGCAGGAGCCGCTCCTGAGAGAGGGTGTGGGAGGAAGGCGGACGTTTTACATCATTACGGGGACATCCGAGTCCTCTCTGAGAGCATCGCGGATCCGCACTGGGGCCAAGCGGACGACTCTTTCCAGCAAGTTAAAACAGGGGGAGTAGAAGGACATGTTGAAAACACCCAACATTTCTAAGGTCAGCATGTGTTATATTATTTATTATTTACGGAGTTCTAAGTATGTGTCCTTCAGAGTGGAGAATAAAGGAAAGCAAAGATACTTCCTCCAAGGATACTATTTATCTACTCCGGTTTTTACACAGTAAAGCAGAAATGATATAAAAATGCCGGAAACCTATGGAGAGTCGAAGATAGAAAATACTCATTTTTGCCTGCCTGTTCATTTGGGAGATAAAGTAAAAGCTTTATTGCATTTCAGAAAGTCAACAAATATTCCGTACTTCTGAAATAAGATAGCCAAATATTTTCAAATATTTCATTTCCTCTGTGATGACCACACAATCCCTTTTAGTGATTCTAAACTATTATAAAGGGACAGAGGCAGAAATAGCATCTGTAAAATGTCATGCATAAAAGACTACAGGTGGAACCCATGGAAATGATAAATTATGAGCCTTTTATTTTTGGTCTTTAGACACAGCAATAGTGGCATGTAATATTACACTTATTTTAATATCTACTTATTTTAGAGTGACATTTGCAATACTGTTTTTGAGAAAAAGTATCAAAGAAGAGGAATCTCTGAAACTCTGTGGTCATCCTTAGTTATTTTAAACATTAAATTATTTTAGTGGTGCCTGGGTAGTTCAGTCAGTTAAGCTTCTGATTCTTGGTTTTAGGTCATGATCTCAGGGTCGTGAGATCGAGCCCTACAGTGGGCTCTGCGCTCAGCACAGAGTCTGCTTGAGAGTCTCTCTCCCTCTCCCTCTGCCCCTCCTGCTCATGCACATGCATTCTCTCTTTCTAAAATAAATAAATCTTAAAAAAACACATTCATGTATTATAGAAAACACCATAGTCAGGTGTGCATTTAACAATTAATAGTGTTGATTGAAAAACATTTCTTGAATGAAATATTTTCTCTGTCTTCCCCATTTTCTCTTTTTTCTTCCCTTCTTATTCACTCATTTATTCATTCACCCATTTAACCATTCATTTATGCAGACAAAGTAATAGAACACAGGGGAGGGGAAGCTGGTCTTTTTTCCCAGGTTTACAGGGCCGGTGTCCCTTTGGGTCAAGCCCTAGGGCACGTCATTTCAGTGCCTGCTGAGAACGTCCACTGAGGGAGCAGAGGGAAGGTGTGGAGGGCATCCAGATGCAGATGCGAAGCCCTCACTGCAGCCCCTCCCCAGCCTGTTCCAGGAAAGAAAAAACAGATGAAAAGCTATTAGGAGACCGAGTGGGTACCTATGGGGGGATCTCAGTGCATGGTAGAGTGTTTGACCAAGAACTGGCATAACTGAGTATTGGTCATTTGTTCTGTCATTCATTTATTTATTAATTTATTCACATATTCAGAAAACATCCATCATTTTCCATTAAATGCCAGGCCCCATGATAAGCACTAATAGTGAATGCAAAGAAGAAAAGAGTCAACATCCTTGCTACCATGTGGTTCATAATCCAGCAACAAGCCCAGCCACAGTGCACTTTCCATCAGATGAAGCTGGAGGACCAGGCTAGTGTTTGCAGGAAGCCACATGCTTGAGATGTAGGAAGTCAGAAGGGAAACTAATAGTCCAGGAGCTCCTGCTATTCATGTGAAACAAATGAAACAAAAAAACAAAACAACACCTCTATTTGGTTAGTACTATCACCAATCTCTTTGCAAAAGGAGGCAGTTAGGTAGGTGGCAAGGTGCTAACAGTTGTCATAACATAAGTGCTGATACTGATATGGCAAAGGGAATTTTAATCAGATTTTAATTTTAATCAGATTAATCAATTTTAAGAGATTAAGAAGACAATTTAATAATTATGTTCTTAATTTTCTTAAATTCTTATTGAAGTTTCCATTTAATTAAAATTAAAAAATAAGATGGAAAAATCCAAATATTTAGTAAGTTAAATGTCCATATACATACATATCTGGGAAAATATAAATTAATATTAGTTGTACAAAATAATGAGAATAATGTCCTAGGTGATCTAAAATACAACAGAAATGAAATATACAATGGCATTAACACAATCTGTGAAGTGGAAGTAAGTGGATTTAAAATATTCTGGGGTCCTAGGATTATATGGGAAGTGGCAAAGGTAGTAATTTATAGTAGAATTCAGTAAGTCAAAAATGGATATAATTTCTACTTTAGGAACAAAGAGTGAAAGAATGTATGACTAAGAGGTTAGCTAAAAATGAGACAGAAATTCTTATTAACCCAAAGTAAGTCATAATGAAGAGTCAAATAGAACTTCAAACAGGAGAAACAAGCAGAGTATAAATCATAAAATTGCTATTATTGGCTTTTTAGATCAGAAATTACATTAAATGTAAATGAACTAAATACTTCAAATACTTGACTAATACTGCCAGGTTGGATTTTTAAAAAGACAAAATGTAACTCTATTCACAATAAGTACATCTTAAATATAAAAACACAGCATTACAGAAAATAAGATAACAAAAAAGAGATAAATTATGAAAACCTTAATGAAAAGAAAGCTGGTGTAGCTAAATTAATATAACAAATAGACTTTGTAGATATTTCAGTCTTCAGGGAGAGGATGAACAAGTCTACATATCTTCTCAAATTTTTTTGAGAGGAGGAAATCATAATTTTTGCTGTGGACATTGGAGATACATCTTCAAATGTGGTTCCTCCGACTCACAGAGACTGGGGACAGAAAAGGAAATAAAGGCACCATATACATTGCTTTATTGCTCAACTCCTGTGCAAGTTCCCAGAAAAGAGTATTTGTTCTAGAGTTATTTCTTGAATGAATGAGTGACCTACCGTACATTTTATCTGGAACACATCAAAGACAAATCTAATTTCAAAGCTTCTGTTTACTGTCAGTGATGACCATGGTGGGTGGGGACCTGGAAACCTTGGGACCTGGGTAGACAGTGCTCATGTTTTAAAGTCATATTAATGACCCTTCTGACCACAAATACCAGCCCTAGGCACAAGCTACACTAGTGATATTCACACAAAGGAAAACTCGACTATTCTGCAAAATAAGGGTAGTGATTGCCTTGGGTTTTCCTCCCTGGAAGACTATCACACTGTGGTTATGGGCCAGGGAATGGAGAGAAGGAGTGAAAGACTCATGCAGAGGCAGGAGAGACACTAGTTTCATATCAACAGTCTGCATTTAAGGAGAAAGAGCACATTCTAAGCTCCCCCATGTTGGGAAATGGCCAGTGAACATTGGAAGCCACTTGAAGTTACATTCTGATTTTATTCCTATCCTAAGCTCAACTTCCCTTCTGTTATTCTCCAACTTTCACTAACAATCTAACAACATAGCAACGTCATGTTAGTTTAAAAGGAGGAGGTGAGTTCAAATTTTGGACTTAAGCAAAATGCTGAGAACAGAAAGCATGCCCGACTCTGTGAGACATCTCAGCATGCAGCTAGGGGCCAGGATAAGCAACACCAGGAGGACAGAAAATACGGAATTCAATAATGGAATAAAAAAATCAAGTAACTGGGTTTAGTAAAGAAACAGATAGCCTCAGAAAAATGGACCCATTTGGAATTAATTCAGAATACCAAGAAACTAGTAATGACATGAAAATACAAGTTCAAATTTTAGAACTTGAAAAAAGTCTGTGTCCTTACTATGCACAAATTGAGCATTTGGTTTATTTGGCTGATGGCTTGGTGGTGATACAAGTTGGTTCTCTCTCTAAGAACCCATGTGAAAAGATAATGGATTTATGCTTAAAATAAATGATAAACCCTTTTAAAATCTTGATATCAAGAGTTAGTCCACCATCTCATCTTTGGCCACCCATCCCCCAAATACACAGATTTGCCACTTATCTTGCATTCTTCCATGGGCTGGCCTTTGTGACCAACAGATATTTGAGAAGTCTAAAAGTCATTAAAATACATGACATATCCAAGGAAGTATTTAAGATAGATAGACTTTGTCCCTTAAAGTTTGGGGCTGAGTTCCACTAAGACAACATTTACTTAAACCCATCTCCACAAGGACTGAGCACACTAGATGTACCAAGGGATACTGTGTGGGATGGTCACTTTCCATTTATCGATTGATGTATTGGATAGTTGCATATAAGACCAAATATTATAAAGGAGTCACTATGTTAAAATCTATCTCAACAAACAGGGGAAAGCTAGTGAGGAATGTGAGAAGTTGCTGTCCACAATCACCAGGAGGCCTACCTGCTCATGTTCTCAGCATGAACAGACCAACCCTGGACAGAGCCAAGGGAAGCCTATTGCTCTGAGAAGCCATCAAATCTCTGTCATCATCAAAGCAAGTAGACACTGACTATAAATTTCTTAACTTCTGAAACGGTAATAAAGAACATGATAGAATGTACAACATAACAGATTATTAATCTGGACATAGGCTCTCTTTTTAGAAATCCCAGTGGAATCTGTATTTCTACAGAGAAATCTAGTGATTGGCTTAATTTGATTAAAATGAAGTTAGTATTCTTTCTGATGGGTGACAGATGTGTCAAGGGCCATGAAAAAAATAAAATTCACCAGGACATAATGTTCAACTTACAGAGTTCTGCTCTATTCTTTTATGGTCATTACCTGTGTGTGTTCATGGATTCTGTGCAGTCTTCTCTAGGATTTAAAACAATCAGTAGCCTTTCTCACTGTTCACACTCACTTCTAGTCATGCTTCTGGTGGCCGGTGCTGTCCTGTCCATACTCACTCTGCCTTCCTTGGAGGACGCCTGCAGCTTGTTCCTTACAGTTTCATGGGTCTCAACCAATGACGGAGAACTGAAGGATAAATCCCCTGACTTCTGCACCCACATCTCTCAGTGGGAAGATCTGAGCATGTTCCATGCTTCCCTCTGAGGGTCTCCAGCAGGTCTGAACCCTGGATGCCCCCGGTGGCCCCTTCCAATAGCTGACCTCCCTCCCGGACCCACTTCCCACTCTGCCACCTGCAGCCACCTCCCAACTAAATGCCTCCACGCAGATCCTTGTCTCAGGGTCTGCTTGGGGTAAACCCAGTTGAGATCTTTCCAAGCATCTTCTCTCCTCCTCATACACTCTGTCATAAGAATAGGCTAAAACCCAAAGTTAGCCTTTCCTGAAGGACAGAGTCCACGAACAAAAATGAATCCAATATAGTAATTCTCTTTCAGGCCCATAGCTTCATTTAATGACCAAATGTAAATTATAATCTTTATTTTAGACTCAAATGCAGACGAATGACTGGCTTTTTATAGGTAGTTTCAAAAATATAAGACATATATATATATACACATATATATATACACATATATATGTATGTGTATATATATATATATATATATATATATATATATATATATATATATATGTTGTATAAGCCAAACTTTTCTTTTTTTCCCCCTTTTTTTAGTGTTCAAGAATCTGTGTGAATTTAGACTGGAATTCAGATTTTAGTAACAGCCAACCAGACAAATTTAAGAAACCTAAGGCTGCCTTACTACCATGCTGTTCTGGTACCACTGGTAGAAAGCGGAACCTCTGATTAGAGCTCATGAATGGGGTCTGTGCTTTGGGGTCTGCACATGTCCTCTTGGTGATGACAGCACTGGACAAGAGGGTAAGCCTCAACTAAAAGCCTGTACTGAAATATGTAAATCAATACACTTTTATCTTTTTTTTTCTTACAAAATGCTATACTCTGAGGAAAAAAAAAAGCCCAATATTATGGCACACATGATAAATTTCAACTCAATTCATAATCTGACAAGGTTAATATTTTCATTAATATTTCAGCTTTTTGCTAATGTAGCTGTGTGCCCTGCCAAATTATCAGAAAGCAACTCACAAACCTAAGTGCTTAATATGCCGGATATAACCCAGCTCTGCTCTCCCTCCAAGTACACTGGAGAAATTCCTTCAGGGGATTTTTGGACAATCAAGCTGTCATTAGATTGACTGATGCATACCATTACTACTTCTTTCTCTTCCTAGAAAAGACTGTCTAATGACAGAAAATCTGTCTAATTCTGGCATATTCAAAGGTTATCTGATAAATCACGGCCCTGGCTTCAGGGGTCTATTTCAACACACCCTTTTATTAAACCTCCAATTATTATTCATTAGCAATTTTTCCCCTAGAAATTGTTCCTTTATATTGTGCCTCATAGAAGAGCTATGGAGTTAGTAAATTCCAATGCCCTGTTGATCAAAGTGTCGGACACTTTGAGCTCCAAGGTGTTTCTAATACAATGAAACAAAGCAGATATTATAACTTTCTATTTTTATGCTATTCTGGAGATTATTTTTGTTGATAGTAAAATCCAATTTAAGCAAAGAAGACTGGTACTCAAATTTTGAGCTAAGATATGATAATGCATGTGATGTCTTGTGCCTTCAATAAGCCATGCATGTAATAACAGTTTAAATCTGCTGAATTTTTCAAAGGAGAGGAAGACAGTGACATGCTCCTTTTGTAAGATGGAAATTTTTTTCTTTTTCAAGATTCTTATTTCTAGTTTGTTCTTATTTTAAATGCAATCCAGTTACATCAGGATGCCAAACCAATGTAACAAACAGAAGGGATATTGTTATAAATGTTTCTCCTCCCAACAGAAAGTAGCTATCAGAATGAAAGACACCAGATCCCTCAGCAGCCACCGGGTTACATGTGGTGCTAAGACAGATGATGTCATTTAATACTGGCCTCCCATACGAAAGGACAAAGTGTCCATTCAGGAGCACATGCCGAGAACACTATACTCAGAAAACACCTGCCTGGACATGAAGATACGTCAACACCTTCCCCAGCTCGGATTTCTCTTGCAGCCAGCTTCATGTCTCTTGGTCTCAGAAAACAGGCAGCCTCCACCGGCACCACCTCGATCATCAGTGCATCCCCAAAATATGTTCTAGTAACCACTGCCACTGTTGCTGTTTCCTGTTGTTAAATTGAGCTGCTTTCTTTCAGGTTCCTCCTTAAAAATCCTGTTTCACATCAATTAACCAGAACACACTGAATGCTCTTAGAACCTTAAAGGTCTTGTTTCATCTTTCCAGGATTTTTACAAACATTTCGTCATGAAATGCTCATACGAAAGAGCACAGCTGCACTTTGTAGTAGAAACAACACCGACATGGACTAAGACGTGGCTTCCCGACCTTTTTCAGCCACTATCTAGAACACCCTGACCACGTCACTGCAGCTCTTGAGTCTCAGTTTGGTTGTCTAAAAAACCTGCCTTTTTAGCCAGAGAGCTGAAGGTCTCCATGTCCACGTGAATGCTGAGCATTTGTTGGAACCACAGGTTGCCTTTTCCAGAATTGACTTCTCAGTGTTTTGGGGTTGAACACTTGGTGACACATAGAGAAAAGGGCCCAAGTGCTCACACTGGGACATGGTGGCAAATACTGTCAGAAGGACCATGAGGAAGGAGTGACCACTTGGAATCTTGACCATGGCAAGAGGACACTGAGCCTGTGCTGGTTCTTGAAGAGTGACTTCAGTAAGGGGAGGAGGTTGAAGAAAGACCAGAAGATCTGGTGCGCCCTATGAATGGCCGGTGTTGGCGTACAGAGGGAAAGCCCGCCTGTTTGCTCCACAGTCTAGGAAAACCGGAAAGCTTAGTGCAAATTAAAATCAATATGCAATCATAAACTGCTGTTTCCTTTTACAAAATGGTAAGTCCTTTCATTACATTCTTATATCACTGCCTCATTTTACAAATCCTGGTCACATTCAGTCTCACGTGAATGTTAACATTTTTTACCCAAAAAGGGGCACTCTAGATACGGTGTCATTCAGAAGGACGCAGTGAGGTGGTTGGTGTTCACTGGGGAGTCAAGACCAAATGGAACTTCTGTCTCCCGACTTTACAGTCGGGACCACTCTTTGAACGCGTTCTGATTTGCCAGCTCCGTGAGTTGATGGAGAGGGTTTTAGAGCATACATCATTAATAGATGGTACAAGAATAAAATTGTCACTCTCATGGGATGACTCTCTAGTTCAGAGAAGCTGGAAAACAAAAGGGCCAATCAAGTCAAAGTATAAACTGTGTTTATAGTCATGGGGGATGGTAAACGGATACTTTTCAACTTGAACTTTTTACCATCCACTGTCAATTTGATTCTCAAAATTAGAGCTTCTGGAGGGAAAAAAAATCACTGATAAGATAGAAATCTTCAATCCTCGGGTGGAGACTATGGAGGTCCTAAGATAAGAGGCACAGTGCTCTGTTCCCTCAGCCAGCCTGCAGGGCCGTCCACGGCACACAGTGCCCAGAGCAAGATGGCAGGAGGGGCCCGGGGGGTCACAGGCACCTCCCAGGCCGGGGCACCCACCCGGTCTGGGCACAACACAACTCAACGCCGGTGCGGCTGCATCACCCGGAGAGCTCGTCACGCAAACCCCCACACTCACACAACATAGAGTAAAAGTCAGTGCTCCACAGTGGTGTGAATTCTGGTCTGATCGGCCTTTCCAAGAACAGCTGCCCACGAGCAAGGACCCATCCGGCCTGAAGCAGGTGAAGCCGGTTGGAGAAAACACGGCAGAGAAGATGTGTAAAGACTGGCCACCCTCCTGGATTTCTGGGGGGAACAGGGTCAAAAAACCCCCTTGATATACAGGTGGCCAGAAGACTTCTCCCCAGAAGAAGGGAAGGTGGAGATTAACACTACTGACAGACGGAGCCACAAGAAAGAAGTTTGTTGGAAATCGACTTGAGGAAGGACTGCACGGAGTAAAATCGGATAACTTCATGTTCACAAATGCAACCCTTGGATGAAGCCATGGGCTAGAGAAGACTAGACGCACTGCTCTGTGCAGGAGACACTTGCAGTGCGCGGACTTGTTTTCCTGAAGGAGGTGTTGGCCCTTTCTTTCCTCGCTCTACTCACCGTAGGCTCCGCCATGGTCTCAGTCTAATCAGTTCCGAACAGAACTTAGAAGGGGCCCCTCTTGGGGCTCACCATGTTCTTGGTTTCCTCTGCTTTGGAGACGAGCACTGTCCCCAGTAATGGCTACTATCAGCGCAGGTCCCAAGTCTGATGCAAAACGGCAGCCCGCGACACCAGACAAACATGACTGAGAAGGCTCTATTGCTACCGACACTCTGACTTGGGGGGGATTTTTGCCACAGCCTCGTCTAGCTATCCAGGTAGCTGCAACACCGCAGGGCCATGTGCTCAGTCCTGTGTGCTCAGGATTGTCAAAGCTGCCCTGACTTGGAGAGATGTCCCGTACTCACTCCCATAAGCATCCTTGTCCTGTGAGCTGAGGCTCCAAGGTGATAGGTCTGGAAAGCACCTCTGGAAGCAGCGGCTCTTTCCCAGCAGACTGGAGCCAAGGAGACAGACTCAGAAGGCCGTTGTGGTCATGAGGAGCATACTGGTAGTGTCCCCGTGACTTCCCAGCCCGCACTGGTAGTCCCTGCCTGCACGGCTGGCCGGGGAGCAAGGGGCTGGGGATCCGCCCGTCGGTGGCTTTACGAGGTGCAGGGACCCCACCCAGCGTGCAACATTTCAGGACTAATCTGCGTTTCTTTATTCTGTGATGAAAAGCAGGGATGACAAGCCTAAAAGATGGTTTTCTAACTAAAGGTTGAAGTCATGAGAATCTGCCCATTCTTCGTGGCGGCAGGTGTCGTCCTACACACAAAGCATTGTGGTCTCTAGTCTCCTATCAAGGTTTTCATTCTGACTGAATACAAAAGCTATGGGCTTTCCTCAGCCAACCAAGTGTCCCCACACCCCAGGATGCTGGCCGCACAGTGTCACATGGTGATGTCCATGGCATCGGCCAGGACAAGCACAAGTGCACCAGTCTGTCTGCTGGGTGGCTGCGTGATCGAGTTCCCTTCCTGACCGAGCTGAGTCTGCAGGTTCGCTTTGTTTAAGCCCCCAGCGGCCTGGGATCGGAGTGTGGATCGGGCTGCTCTCCCTGAGCCCACGTGCTCGGATTTATGAGACCGTACGAGCCTGTAAGTGGGTGTGAGGGGCGGGGATGGCTTCTGGAGGGCGTGGGGCTTTGGAGGGAAGACCGGTGCCCTCAACATTGCGACCAAGTTTTGCCTCCAAAACGGTCTCTCAAGTCACACCTGAGGCATTCAGAATTGATCAAAGAACAGCAGGAGAGACACCACGGCCAGGAATGTCCTCCTTGTCCTCCCGGCAAGTCACAGAACTGCTCGGCTGCAATGCCGCTGACGTGTTCTGAATTCCCGATTCTCTCCCCCACTCGACAAATACTTCTGGGCTACCTTCCACGTCCCGGTTCCCATTCTGAGCGATCTGTAAGCCTCATGCCACTCGATGCTCCCCCAAACCTAATCAGGGAGCCAGGCTTACGTTGCCCGTTTCTACAGAGAGGAAACTGAGGGCTAGATAGATGGTGGAGGTGTAGTCCGCGGTTAGAGCGCTCCCAAACCCGTTTGCGAAACTCCACCCAGCGAGAACGAACAACCCGCGAACAGGCAGAAGAATAAGCAACAGTTTTGCTAGCAACAGGGAGGGACCGCTCCCCATGGCAGTGTCTCGAGTTGTGAACAATTCCCCTTTCTCTTCAGTGGGGTGCAGGGACCTTTTTCGTAAGGCTAAATGTGGAGACTTGAACCCCAGAGCAAAATCCTCAGCCTCCTACGCCGTCAAAAGCCCTCAGCCTCCTCCCACCCGCCCAGCCTGACCCTGCCAGAAGCACCCCCGGGGCAATGCTAGGGCGCAGAGCACCGCACAGCTGACAGCAAAGGTTGTCTTTGGAAAGGGAGGGCGCTGAGAATTCTGGAAGCAACTGCTTGACATTTCTCCTGTGACCCCACAACTGAATCCTGAAACAGGTGTCTCCTTTCTGCTGCTGTGGCTCGAAGATGAACAGGTGGTGTGGACAGGGGACTCGAGGGCTCCGCAGCTCTGAAGTTGACGCTCCCATTTCTGCTTATTTATCAAATAATAAAGTGCCCCGACGCCAGCCTCCAGAGAAAAGCCTCCAAAGACACAACCCAGCGGATAACACCTCTTAAGTAGCGTGCCTGCCCTTGAACACGGATCGTCATCTTGGGCACGGATGTGGGTGATACCGAGACGTGCCCACAATTTCTGCACCACATCACCATCTCCGGAAAAGAAAGACAAGGAGAGAAGGCAGCTGACAGAGCGGCGCTTATTCTCAGTCCCCACAGCAAGCAGTGTCCGGAGTTTCCCCAGATTTAGTCAAAGATGCAAGCAGCACGTGGTCCTGCAAAATCCCCACAGCAAAAAGCTGAAGGGCTCTCCCATCCTAGAATTTTATTAAAAGGAACTCAAAAGAAATGCTGGGGTTCAAACTCGACAATGAAGGTAGCCTTCCGGCTGCAGCTTGCTGGGCGGTGGCCTGGCACAACCCGATCGGTGTACTCACATCACGGGCCAGCGTCGGTGTACTCACATCACGGGCCAACCATCATTTTTAAGAACCAGTAATCTCAGTCACAGACAGCGCCTTTTCGTTTGGGGATTCTCCCACTGAAGGCTCACTCACAGTTCTGTCTTTGGAGACAATCACATCGCATATTAGCTTAAAAAAAAAGTGATTCTTGGGCCGCCTGGGTGGCTCAGTTGGTTGAGCAACTGCCTTCGGCTCAGGTCATGATCCCGGACTTCCAAGATCGAGTTCCACGTCGGGCTCCCAGGTCCTTGGGGAGTCGGCTTCTCCCTCTGACTTTCTCCTTTCTCGTGCTCTCTCTCACTCATTCTCCCTCAAATAAATAAATAAAATTTAAAAAAAAAAGTGATTCTTGCTCAAGACCTCACATGTACTGCTACCTGACAAAAAGGAAGTCATGGATTGGAGGGTCCATAATTTAAGAAAAAAACATCTTGCAATAAACCTTACTGTAAATTACACATGATGATAACTCACGTTTAAATCATAGAGGTAATGCAGCAGGAAACCTTGACCTGGTGTTCTTTCTGACTCAGTTAATCTCAACACAGAGGGTAAGGCCACATCCAAATTTTAAGTTCCCAGGAAGCAGGCTGACAGCCTGTGGGCTGAGCTTGGCCAGGCAGATGAGCTCTGATCGGCTTATAGACGGCACATGTGGTGTGTGTGTGTGTGTGTGTGTATCTGTGTAGGTATGTGTATGCATGTGTAGTATGTCTGTATGTGTGTATGGGTTTGTGTAGGGGTGTGTGTGTGTAGGGTTGTGTGTATGTGTGTATATGTGTGTGTGTATGTGTATGTGCATGTGTGTGTATGTGTGTATGTGTGTAGGGGTGTATATGTGCATGTGTGTAGGGGTGTGTGTATGTGCATGTGTGTCTGTGTAGGTATGGTAGGTATGTGTGTATGTGTGTGTAGGTGTAGGGGTGTGTGTGTGTATGTGTATAGGTATGGTAGGTATGTATGTGTGTGTAGGTGTGTATGTGTGTATATGTGCATGTGTGTGTAGGTGTGTATGTATGTGCATATGTGTCTGTGTGTAGGTATGTGTGTATGTGTGTGTAGGTGTGTAGGGGTGTGTGTGTGTGTGTGTGTGTGTGTGTGTAGGTGAAGGAATGAGAACAGGTACGCCCTGCAGGTTCACTGTGCACGTTTCCCTTACTGGCATTTGCGGCAGGACAGCTCTTTGCCCTCCTGTACACAACGGGACGTTTAGCAGCATCTCCGCTGTAGACGGAGACGAGACTTCAGAAGCTCCGAACTAGTGAAATGCCAGTAGAGCCCTCATCCCCGTCTGGAGACAACCCAAACTGCCTCCCGCCACTGCCAAATGCTCTTTCCTGGGGAGCGGGGAGCAGGCTGAAAAGTTCCCCTGGTGGTAAACCACGACTCTGAGTCGTGAGACTTCCCCCTCGGACCTCTAAGCTGACCACTTTCGCCCTGTGGCCCCGGCCTTCCTTGCTTCCCACTCTGGACTTCGTGGTCCGTCACGTCAATCTCTTTCGTGCCCCCATCCTTCCAGAATGGAAGAGCACACCTCCCGGGGGCGTCCTTCGGAAGAACACCATGACTGCTGCTCAAGGGCCATCGGCCAGAGGTCACCACAAGCCCGTCTGTCTCTCTCAGGGATGCTGGGACATGTTTTTAATCAGGATGGCACGTCTCTTTACTACAGAAGGAGAGAATGGATATTGGGAGACGGAACAGTGGTTTCTGTCCCAGGCAGGGACTGAAAATGCAGCATTGCCACCAGAAACGACCTTCCCTCCTCTCGTAAACTTAGTCCAATTAAAAAGTAACCATGCAGGGGTGGCTCAGTGGGTTAAAGCCTCTGCCTTCAGCTCAGGTCATGATCCCAGGGTCCTGGGATGGAGCCCTGCATCAGGCTCTCTGCTCCATGGGGAGCCTGCTTCCTTCTCTCTCTCTGCCTGCATCTCTGCCTACTTGTGATCTCTGTCAAATAAATAAATAAAATATTAAAAAAAAAAAAAGTAACCATGCAGAAACCTGCTCTCATCCTCGGTTACGCTCCCTCTCACCATCCCGCGTCCACGAAGCGGCGATTCCCATCCTTCCCGCCATGCACAGAACTTGCCCCTTTCCCTTGACCGACAGCTCCCTGCCCCCATCCCATTCCTGGCCACGACTGCTGCCCGTCTGAAGAGCGGCTCACCTCCTCGCTGGCTTCTGCTTCCTGTACCCCGTCCTCGTGCTTTCTCTTCTGTAGCAGAGAACTTTCCATCAGGTGAGTCTCAGCTCGGAAAATGTCTTCTGACCAAGTCCAAACTCTCCAAGGTGTGACAGGATGAGCTACACCCCTGTGAGCCCCAGCTCCGTGCTTTCTCCTCCTCTGTCTCCCGAGCCTGCAAACCACCTGCAGCCCCAGCGCCGCGCTGCAGTCACCTCCTCCCCGCAGAGCACGCTCCCCGGGACCCGAGCCCCTGGCTCCCACACAGGGTTTCCCTCCACGCCCACTTCCTTCACGAGGGCTATTCCTGCAAATTGTTTGAATTGTTCCGACAGGCTTCTGATCACACACGTCCATCGCCTCCTCCCTGAGGGCTGCTCTGCACGCACTCACCACTCCCAACTTGGACAGGTGCTGTGCACAGTGCCGGCACCCAACATACACCCCTGAACTCTGCTGGAGCCACCTGACCACCTTCCTGCCCAAGGCTGTCGGTGAGGGTGTGGGTGTGCCTGAGCGGGGCTTTCTTTGATACCATATCCCCATATGGAACACCAAGCGGCCCCATAGTAGACACTCAATAAACATTTGTCAGACACAGGCAAGAATGTGTGGTATGCAACTAACCAACACCTCGTTACACTTCAAACCAGAGTTCCTCTGATAGCTCATTCACTCATCTGGTGTTTCCATGGTGGAAGTCCGGAGAATATCCTGGCCTCGACTCTGTCACTCAGTAAGTGGACAAGGGGCAAACTGTTAACTTCTTTGGCTCTCAAAGTCCTCCTTGTAGCCTGACAGGTGTTTGAACAGATTTCTACTGTCATTTCCACATCTACATTTCTTCCACTTTGGAAGGTGTCCGAAAGAAGCTGGAAAGACCGTCTCGAGTGTGGAAGCTGAGAAGAAATACATTTTGAAGTCTTGTTTGTTTTTGGTAGTTTTTAAGAAGTGGTGCCTTTTCGGTGCTCTCAGACACGATGGGAGAATGTGTATAATAAATATGTGATGTACATCACGCATGCGCATAACACACGTGTGTGTCCATCTACACCTACAGATGTCTACACCTATAGATACAGAGGTATCATTTGATCAGCTCACAGTGCTCCAGAGTCTGCATGCACGCAGATTTCTGGGGCAGCTGTGAAGAAACAAGAGCAGTTCTAGCTCTTCGTATACTTTTCCTGAAGGTGTGCTGAAATCTGAGCTTTCTACAGCGAAGGAAGTGGCACGGCTGTTGACTCTTCGGCAGGGGAAGGCAAGTGCGCACACAAACGACTTGGGCCTGGGCTCCTCCTGCCGCGAGTCCGGCTCCCCGTGCGCAGCCCAGAGCAGGGCGCGGAGCCGCAGAGGAGGGGATGACTAACTTACGAATCGCAGCCTCGCCAACGTGAAAAAGACGGCGGGTTTCCTGCCAGGAATCAAAAACTGAGATCGGCGTGAGAATGAAAGTCACAGCTACTGAGAAGAGAGGCTATATTACGTTACAAAATATTTATGAATTTGACTCACAACATCAGCATCTAAAGACTTGGGAAGTCTCAGCGGGGCCACGCCATTAAGCACATTTGTCAGGTGTAAACAGATTTTTAAGAGCACTGAAGGCACAGGTGACAAAGCTGGCATTGGTGAAATACTGTATCTCAAATCACGCAATGCCCTCCCCAGCGTTTGGGCCTGTGTGGACCTGAGCTCAAGCCCAGATCGGATCAGGAATATACTCCAGTTACCTATTGCTGCCAAGTGAGTCACCCCAAAGCTAGTGGTTTAGAAGAGTGATGCCTTTTGTCGTCATGATCTGTGGATCGGCGGGGCGGTTCCTTGGTGGTTTTGCTGTGGGCCGCCACAGGCCTGCACTCACCGGGAAGGCTGGCTGGCTGGAAGGCCCACCATACCCCCAGCCACACGGCCCTACGGCAGTGCCTGCTGGCAGACGTCTGGGCCTTGGTTCTGTTCCACACACTCTTTCATCCTCTGTGAGGCTGGACTGGCTTCCTAATGGTGATCTCAGGGCAGCAGCCCCAGAAACGAGAAGAGAACTTCAGGGCCTCATAGGGCCTGTGCTCCAGACATCCCAGAGCATGACTTAAATTCTTTTAGAATAAGTAAGAAAAAGCCAGTTCAGATTCAAGGGATGGCAACTGCGTCGGGGGTGGTGGTGGGAACGTTGGTGGTTCTCATTGGACACAGACTGGAGGGCAGGGCCTTCCAGCATTCATGGATCCAAAGGTAAGTAATTTCTACAGGCTCTATAGGCTCAGCCCAACTCCACGAGCAGCCCCAGAGCTCAGGTTCAAGTAACGACTGGGGAGATCTTGGATTCCAACTTGATTTTCTATGAATTCGCCGCATGTCCGTCTCTCTCAACACATCACTTCTCTCTCTTGTCCAAACACGGGCTCTGAGCTGGACCTCTACTCTTTAGGGGGAGGCCTGGGAAGACCAGCTCTCGGGGAGGATATGAGGCAAATACAACTTCAATGCCACCACTACGTCCCTGTTTTGGTTTCTACCCTTGATCAACACTTAGCAAATAATTCTTAGAAATAACTTCAAACCAATAAGACACACAATGAAAATTCAGCAGCTGTCCACAAAGGCAGTGAGTCACTTTCAACTTATTTTAAGATCATTTCAGACATGAATCCGTGTAAATTAGCTCCGACAATGTGGGGGCTTTCAAAATTAATGTTGACTTCTTGTCACAGATATAAAAATAAACAAAAATTGGGTGGGATTGAGATTTCTTTTAATAAACAATTTTGAAAGGAAAGGAGAAAATTAATGAAATGGCATTCGGATATGTGTCAGGATTCACTCTGAAGTGGTCCATGGAAATATCTGGGAATGTTCTGTCCTCTGTTCAGCAATTTTACTAGAACACTTTTCTAGTAGCTTATAGAAACATACAATATCACAGTACCCAAAGCAAGATGTTCTTTGCATATAATATATGCAATTATGATTGAGAAGACTATGTTTAAAAGAAGCAGCCAAATTTTCAGTTCACTTCCCAGACCTTAACCTTCTTACTCAACTTGGATTCACAACTGAGCAACACATAAAAGAAGATGTCAGATCCCCAGTCATGCTTTCCTAAATATTGCAAAACTATTAAAAAAAAATCGGGTCTTAAAGGACCATGCATTTAAGACGTGAAATAGAATTATGTATTAACTTCCCAAATCATGATTTCCAGACAATCATAAGGATAGCTACTTGTATTTACAAATGTTCCACTGTGGCTGAACGGTTTTACCCATAAGCCCGTGCCCCTGCCCCCTACCTGGCTGACAGCTTCCACGCAATAGCAAAGGCACCCCTCCTTCAAGTCTAAAACTTGTCCAGGAAGGTCATGGTCCTGTCCAGTCTCTCTACAGTACTTGCTACTTTATGTCTTTCATAAAATTCCAGAGATGTGGTTCTGTTCATTTCTCCCTGTGCACTCTCTCCCATCATGCTCCCTGTTTTGGTTTGTTCTTAGCTTCTCCTTGAAGATCTACCCTTGCCCCTCATCTTAAAGGGGACAGAGAAGCCTGTCCCGAATGGGCTTGCTGTGAGATCAGAGGAACAGATGTTTACAAAGGGCTTAGAACAATGCCTGGCAGGCAGGAGGCCTGTACTTTTTAGCCTCAGGGATAGTGAAGTCTCCGTTGACTGGTACAGACCCACAGGCATTCAGCTTCTCTCAGAATCAGGACTGGTTTCATAGTCGGTGATGCCCGCTGTCACGAATCATTCTCCTGCTCCCTCACTTACACTGGTTTGCTCAGTTCTAGTCTCAGTGACTTCTGGGAGGGGGCAGAACAGGTAGAGATAATGCATTTTATTTTTACATACCTTTGACATTCTAGATGTTTATTACACTCATCAAATGATCAGTAATTATGATTGCACTGGTTGATGACTCTGAGTAGATGAATTAGATAGGGGGCCAAATTTAGTTGTCATGTTAAAACCAGCATAGGGCAGAACTTCCCTCACTCAATACCTAATAAAATAGGTTAACATTTTCGAAAAGCAACAAAGAAATTTCACCAATGACAGCAGTGACACAAAGAAGACATAGAAATGGCCAACAGACACACGAAAAAATGTTCATCATCACTAGCCATCAGGGAGATTCAAATCAAAACCACATTGAGATATTACCTTACACCAGTTAGAATGGCCAAAATTAACAAGACAGTTTACAACGTGTGTTGGAGAGGATGTGGAGAAAGGGGAACCCTCCTAAACTGTTGGTCGGAATGCAAGTTGGTGCAGCCACTTTGGAAAACAGTGTGGAAATTCCATAAAAAATTAAAAATAGAGCTTCCCTATGACCCTGCAATTGCACTACTGGGTATTTACCCCAAAGACACAGAAGTAGTGAAAAGAAGGGCCATCTGTAACCCAATGTTGATAGCAGCAATGGCCACAGTCACCAAACTGAGGAAAGAACCAAGATGCCCTTCAGCAGATGAATGGATAAGGAAGATATGGTCCGTATACACTGATGGAGTATGATGCTTCCATCAGAAAGGATGAATCCCCAACTTTTGTAGCAACATGGACGGGACTGGAAGAGATGATGCTGAGTGAAATAAGTCAAGCAGAGAGAGTCAATTATCATATGGTTTCACTTACTTGTGGAGCATAACAAATAGCATGGAGGACACGGGGAGTTAGAGAGGAGAAGGGTGTTGGGGGGAACTGGAGGGGGAGACAAACCATGAGAGACTGTGGACTCTGAGAAATAAACTGAGGGTTTTGGAGGGGAGGCAGTGGGGGGTGGGTGAGCCTGGTGGTGGGTATTAAGGAGGGCACGGATTACATGGAGAACTGGGTGTGGTGCATAAACAATAAATCTTGGATCACTGAAAAAATAAAATTAAAACAAAAACAAAAACAAGGGCGTGACCCAGGATCATAAACTCCAAAATCAATGGCCAGGAAGAGACAGAGAAGATTCCTGAATTGAGCATGAGGTGGGGCAGGCTGGGATCATAACCCTGCCTGACCCCTACACAATCTCACAGAGGAGACAGAGCCCAAAGAATTCTCACTCGTGTCCACAAACCCGAAGAGAGGTGAAGTAATGCCCCAGAGATCACGACAGGGAGGAAACGGTATGACTTCCCATCTACTTTGAAGGTGTTCCTAGATCCCAGATAAATTAGGGAAAATGCCCAGTCCCCTCTATAACTGATGCCACGGGGAGGAAGGACGGGCAGTGGGCTCCGTCCCATCCCGTAGTCGGGGGCAGCTGGACACAGATGCACGGAGGGGTGGACACTCACCTTAGGGTCCCTGCAAGTGGGGGACCGAACCTGAGTGCTCAGATACGAGAGGATGTAAGCTCCCGAGGCGAGCAGGAAGCCCTGAACAAGTCCCAGTGGCCTCACGGACACAGCTCAGGGAACAATGGAGCCTCCTTCAGGATGCGGCTGCTGCCCCGGTGTCTGCCCTCTGCGGACTGACCTGTGAGTCTCTCAGGACGACCCGGTCACGCTCTGTCCCACTTCCCCACCTCCTGCTCCTTTCCCATGGCCTTGCTGTGGGGCCTCCCTCTATGGCGGGCGCAGTAAGCAGGGACAATTCTGCACCTGACTTAGGGGTACATGGTGGTGCCCGGAGACAGTCAGCTGTCACACTGAAGGATGCCACTGGCTTGCGGTGGGTGGCCACACGTTTCTGAGTGCCCTGGGGAGTCCCACAGCCAGGAAGGAGCCAGCCCCGGGGGCCAGGCTGAGCTTGTGACCGGCCACTCCCGGCTGCCTACTTTACAGCCTGTCACTGTGTTTAACGCTTCGTTCAGCTTAGGAATGGGATGGTGGAAGTCGCTGTAGAAAGCCCGCCGCACTTCTGGTCTCCTGGGAGGCACTGGCGCTCAGGAGCCTGGGGGAGCCTCCCTGTGTTACAGAGAGGCAGAGGCAGCCGCTCTGTGCAGACCAGAAGAGACACGCCACCCTGAGTCACGCGGGCCTGCCCAGATCCTGGCGGTGACTGGAGGGACGGAGCAGCAGAGCCGCGGGGAGCAAACACGGCCGTAGAATGCTGTCTTGGTGGCCAGGAGCTGCTGGAACAAACCACCACGGAATCACATCTCCTCATGCTTCCAGAGGTCAAGGTGTCCCAGGGCCGCTGTCTCCCGAGGCCTCTCTCCGGCTTGCAGAAGCTGCGCCCTCCAGGGGTCCCCTGGGTGTCAGAGCACGCATCCCCTCTGGTCAGGGCACCAGTAAGACCTGACGAGAGCCACGCAGTGCCCCGTGTCCATGCACTGGAGAACCGGCGGCCACAGCTGCATTTTATGAGCTTGGGGGGGCACCGTTCAGCTCCCAGCTGGAGAAACCCTGCATCCACAGGCAGAGGAGAAGGAGGGGGTGATGCCTGAGCCCCTGGGGCTGCCCTGGGCCCATGAGCAGACAGACCCTGCCTGGCTCGGTCTCCCTCCGACTTCTCCACGCTGCCCCTCCATCGTGCTACCTGCTTATGTGTCCTCACGGCTCCTAAAATATTCCTGTCCCTTCTGTAACTGACCTGAGCCTCTCCCCACGGCCACCCTCTCTGGGCCCGTCACCCAGGGGCACCCAAACTACGCAGCAGGAGTGGCCGCTGGGCAGCTCCCGAGGCTCTCGACTCGGCCAGGAGCCATCCCTCTGCGGAGGGGTGGGCTCTGCATGTCCTGGGCCTCCCGGGGAGGCCGGGGAGGCCGGGGAGCTGCCCCTTTGGCCGGAACCAGCACATGACCCAGTGCCTCTGCCGACCAAGTGCAGGGCCGGGGTCGGCAAATTCTGCGAAGGGCCAGATGATCCACAGCTCAGGGGCTGTGCCTCAGCCCACCTCTGTCCGAACCACTCAAGGCTGCCATCATGGTGAGAAGCAGCCCCCGGCCCTATGCAAAGGAACCGTGTGCCAAGATTTCACTAGTGGGAACTGAAACTTTAATTTTATAGAGTTTTCATGTGTCGTGAAATATTATTTTTCTTTTGATTAAAGAAAGCATCACCTAACAATGTAAAAAGCATTCTCAGCTCAGGGGACTGTATGGAGGCCGAGGGTGGGTGGCTGAGATTTGGCCCCCGGGCTGCTGTTGGAGGGTCTCGGTACAGAGACACTTCTCTTGGACGTCACACTTAAAGGCACGGCAGCCCCGTCGGAACGGCCACTGACAACCCGAACTACGAACAGGAAAGGGATAAACGGTGTAACCTTCCACCCAAGGGCACCGTTTCACTATCTCGGTGATCTGTCTCTCACTTACTCAACACGCTGGACTTTCCAATAAAAGCCTTCAAGTGGATCTTCTCAGAAAATACCCATTTCCAAGTTCTCTTTGGGTTTTCCGCTGAAGACGAGGGCACAGAGGCCCAGCGCACAGGCTCGGGTGTCCGGGCGTCTGGAAGCAAATCCCAGCTCCCCGATGTGCTTGGGTCCCGGTGGTACCGGCTTCCGGGGGGATGTGGCCACATCCTGGAGGTAAGGGGCTGGTTGCCCCGTCTCGCCACGCGATTCACGACGATGCCGGGGCAGCGCTGTCCCTGCACACCGACCAGACGACGGAAATTCATGTCTGGCCTGGCCACCGCCTTGCAGGGGACTCGTAACCTTTCTGGGCCTCGCTTTCCCCACGCTAACATTGGGCGGCCGGCCTAATCCCAGCCCCCTCTTTGCGACAGAAGCTGGGGAAGCAATCGTTCCAGAACACTTATTTTTAGAGAAAGGAAAAAAAAAAGTCAACTTGAGTTTAGCTGCAAACAAAAGTATCTCATTTCCCCACTCCATAGCTAATTCTCTAGCCGTCAGAATTCAGAATACATGTTGCTTGATTTATGGTGGCAACCAGTAATTTGTGTGAGAAAGACTTAATTTAGAAGAACGCACATGTCATTTTTTTTCATAACCAAGTAAGAGTTACAATTAGTTTGATTCATACGCTGTCACGAAGCCTCCAGCACGGGCACAGCGAACAATGCAGAGTTTCTCAGGCAGCTCTTTCAGAGAGAGGCCATCTCTCAGTTGTGTAATTAATACTAAACATAAACCCTCCTCCTCCCTCTTGAGCGTCTCATGCCCACTCGAGCGTCATCTCCTGTGAGGGGATCATCCAGCAGGAAAAACACTGAAGAGGCTCACTTTTCACGGAGTTTTGCTCTGCAAAGCTCTACCTTTGGGAAACTGCCAGAACATGTAAAAGCAAAAAGTCCAACAGCAAAGTTTTTTTTTAAAAAAAAAATGCCTCAACGTTTCCTCCCATTTTTACCCATTTCTTAACCTGTAGCAAATTTTAAAATATTATCCTTTCATCAAAAGTCCAATGCCTCAAAATGCTTTCCAATGTTTGATTTGGAAATTAAAGGGGCAAAAAATTGAATTTAAAAGGAGAATGGGGGGCGCGCCTGGGTGGCTCCGTGGGTTAAGCCTCTGCCTTCGGCTCAGGTCATGATCTCAGGGTCCTGGGATCGAGCCCCACTCTCTGCTCAGTGGGGAGCCTGTTTCTCCCTCTCTCTCTGTCTGCCTCTCTGCCTGCCTGTGATCTCTCTCTCTGTGTCAAATAAATAAATAAAATCTTAAAAAAAATTGGGCAGGCTGTCTGTGATGGAAGAGTCAAGTGTTCCCACTTACTTGGGTTCTAGTTGCAAACTTCCTTCCTTGCTTATCCTCTATCAGTTTTACTTGGAAATTAAGTAATTAAAATCACATAATAAGCACTGATTAGGAAGAAATAGAAGAAACTACCCACAGCTCAAATCTTAGGAGAAGTTATTATAAGGGACACGGCATCGTGGGTAAGGGGTAAGTGGGGTTTATTTCCAAACGTGAGTGCGTACACACTTCGTAGACCACTGAGAAATATACTCTTGGTACAGAGAACAAGTCTGTGCTTCCTATTATGAAGTTCAATCGCAGGATAATAGTATAGGTTTTCAATAAAGCCATTTGTTCCAATGATATTTTGTCACAAAAAAGAATACATCAATTATTCTTTTAAAAAAACCCCCAAAACAAGGTCCAATGTCTTGTCCGTAATACACGCTCAATAAATAGCGGAAGGACGAACGAACATTGTTTGGAGATTCCAGCTCAGCCCCATCGCCCTGGGGGGCAGCAGCCTCTTAACTTGGATGAGCGAGGAGCAGTCAGTCTGGAAACACCAGGTGCGCTGGGAAGGGGGAAGGAGGGACAGCCATCTTTCACAAGCGACAGGCCCACCTTGTTCAGGTGCACAACGCGGGCTTGCAAGCCAGTGTCGTCCTTCTGTGTGACGTGCCCTTCTCCTGTCATGTCTCCGCGTCTACACAGCCTACCTTCTGGGTTAATTGTTCAGTGCTTTTTATATACGAAGGCACTGAAATACAACAAATACATTAGAAAGCAGAAAATAATAGGAGTGACAAGTCCTGCATCCTGAGTGGTTCCCACGGGCCAGGCACTGTGCCTGAGCCACCAAGATGCTGGGGCGTCGTAATGCAAAGTGGCCCAGCTTGCGTCGCCTGCTGGTGGTAGTAGCCCTTTTGTGGTGCCTACGCTTGACTCGTCTCCGTCATTCATTCCTTTGGCTCTTCCCATCTATACTCCTTCTGATCCTTTTTCATTGTCTCCTGCTAAGAAGTACCGGAAGTTTGGGTGATTCTCACAAAAACTGTGAGGCACACTGGCCTGGGACACCACTCATCCCACCGCCCAGACCCGAGGCAGGTCCAGGTATGTTTCGACGTGCGTTCTGGGAAACCAGGGGAGCTGGGATGGATTCTCATTCCAGCGTCAGTGGAGACTGAACGGGCACTGATAGACATCAAGCCTCCCATCACCGTTCACATCAGCACCGATATCAGAGCACCTGGCTTCTTCCAGGGCCACGCGGGTCTCAAGTGACAGCGAAACAGAAGAAAGGCTCTGAAGGACAGACTTCCCGCTGCACCGCAATGGCACATGTATATGTTTCTCTTTCTCTGATTAAAAAACACCTTTGTTTCCTGAAAGGTGGGTGGGTATTGTTCTTAATTTCTTTTGATTTCCAGTGATTTCCCCCTGCCCTGTATCAGTCAAGGTCCTCCAGAGAAAACAGAATCAGCAGCATGTACCTATGCCGGTACCTGTCATAACTTTCAGAGCTCCGTGCCTGCTTCCATCTGCATCTGCCGATCACCAATCTATCAATCCATCATGGTCATCACCAGCTACATTTAAAGGAATTGGATTTTGTGATTTTGGGAAATGTCGAGTTCAAATTCCACAGGGCAGGGCAGCAAGCTGGAGACCCAGGGAAGGACTGGTGTTGCATCTTGACTCCAAAGGCAATCTGCTGGCAGAATTCCCTCCCCCTCGGGGGACCGCACTCTGTTTTGAGGCCTTCAACCGATTGTAAGAAGCCCACCACATTATGGGGGCGGGGGAATCTGCTTTACTCTAAGTCTACTGATTCAAATGTGAATGTCTTACACTTGATCTTAGCCAAAAGGCCAAGAAGCGATCAAATGTGAATGTCTTAAAAACACCTTCATAGCAAACCCTAGACGGATGTTGGAGCAAACAGCTAGGTAGGACGGGCTGGCTGGTCAGACAGATGTATGGAACCAACCATGCACCACAGTGTAACTCGAGTAAGGGAACGGGCATATGATAGAAAAAGTACGGAATCATCCTCATAAAACTTTTCAATAGAGCTGTTTGCAGAGAAATCTAGGGCATTATACATTGAATTTTACTTCCTTTTTCTCCAGAGAAATAGCATCCTCAGGCACCCACAAGCAAAGAGGGAGACATCGATCGACAGGACCCAAACCAATCACAGGGCACCAGCCTGGACCTCGGGATCTTCCGTAGCAGACTCACCCTCGCCCCCATCAACACCAAACATCTTGCTTCCGATGGAGGGAGGAAGGGTGAGTAAGCCACGGTTTCACTTTCAATCTCCCTGATGCCTATGGAATACTTCAGTTTTAAGTAGTTTGGTTAAAGTAATGAACAGATAAGTCTAGCGAGTAGAAGGCAACCGCACCGAATCACTCAGTATCGAAGACCAGGACTTCGCTTCTCCACCCGCAGGAGCAGAGCAGGAGCTCATTCCAAGTGAGGAAATGGTTGCTCTCCTCTCGAACAAGGTTTTGGCATGCTGGTTTGTTATTCCAGAAGAGACTATTATCGTGTCATAAGTATTAAGAGAGGATGATGAATCACATAGTAAATACTGAGCTAAAATTACTTCAAAAAGAAGTGTATTTTGGAATCTGGAAGCAGATGAAGAGTCGTGGAAGATGCAGGTTCTACTGTTCTGAGACCTCCCCAAGGCCAGGACGCCTGGATGGTCTGACAGGGGATCACGGGGTCCTTGCCAAAGCATCTTGTGCTTGTTAGAACCTGGGGTGGAACGTAGCACGGAGAAAGCTGATGCTTCTCCTTCCCAGCCCCGTAGATCAACCTCCCGTAACACCACCTTTTCTTTGTTGGAGTTCACGCTTTTCCTCTTTAGGGAAATGCCAAGGCAAGGAGCCAGAGAAGCAACTGTCTCTCCTTGGGACAGCCTGTGAGACAGGGGATTGCCCTCTAGGCACTGAATGGTTCTTTCCTCTGTGCTGGAAGGCTTTTCCCTCCCTCCACGCATCCCTTGATATATACGTGATGATCCCACCAAATGCCAGAACCACATCTACGAACCTGACCCTGCCTGCAGGAGCTCTTGGTTTGTGTGCGAGTGCTCAGGCATGAACCAGATCCTAGCGGTGGACTCCAGTGTTTTCTTCAGGTCAGATGAGACACAGGAGAGAAAATCCATCCTGTGGATAGAATCAGTGTACCGGACCCAGGGTAGGACAGAAAGGAGCAGGAAGCGGGAGGGCAGGGCGAGCCCCAGCACCAGGGCTCTGGGGGGTAGGCGAAAGGGCAGGGCGTGTCGATCCAGACAACTGGGACTAAAATCCTGACCCCTCTGTGCTGCGCTGTGATCCTGGGGACGTCACGTATTGGACTCTGAGTTCTGTCCTCAACAGTACGAGTTCCACCTACCCTGTGTGTTTTCGTTGAAGTCGCTTATAGAAACGTGGAACGTTTCTGGTGCGATGTGGGCACTATGTCAACCGAGTTGCCACCCTCCCAGGCAGCCCTAGAGGATGGCATCTTTAATGTAGAGGCGGCACGGGGGCCCAAGGGGAGGGGGTTCCTCCCTCCTGCAAGCTGGAAAGAGGAATACAAGACTTTAAGAATTAGATGAATAAACAAACACAAATGGACCCAGCACAGACCTCTTCAAGGGTAAGATGCTGCAGAATGGCTTGGCTTGTTGGAACCCCGTGGAGATCAAGAGGAAGAGCAGAAGGGAGAGGGAGAGGAAGCTGCTGATGGTCTCTCTGGGCTGTCCAGGGAGAGGACAGGCAGGCTCAGGACCCCCAGCACTGTGGCCATGTGGACCCCACAGAGGAGAGCAGCAAGGGAACCCTCAGAACCCATCTTTACAGTAGCCCCTCTAGCTCTGCTCATTCTGATTCTTGCCCCTAAATCCATACACCATGAGAAGAGACCTCCAACACGAGGAGCACGAACTAACCTGCAAATGTGAGCATCGTGCTTTAGGCAACAGTGGGATTTCTTGGTGGAAATCCATAGATGGTCTGCCTTCTGCTCTGATGGCTGGTGCATGGGAGTCTGCTTCCAAGAGTGGGCTGCGTGCTTGGGCGGCTGACAAATCAGGTCACTGAACATCCGAATTGAAAGATAAGCCCAGGCTGAGGAGAAAGGCTCAGCCACTGTGTGGGAGACTTGGGGGACATCCAGGCGGACACCCAGGACTTCCAGGGGACACCTGTGATCGCTCAGTGCAGCAGAATGGGGGCGGCAGACGGTAGGGCTGTACTCCTGGGCACAGACGGTCTCATTATGATTGCTGATAAAGTGAGCCTTTTCTTACCATCCCTCTCTGAAAGCAAAAGTCTTATTGGCGAACAGAAATAGTTCTTTACAATTGAAGTAGAATTTTAAAAATGAGTTTTCAATTCAGCAGTGAGAAAAAATAAAAACACAACTCGCCTGTTTTCAGATTGAACAATTTGCAACTCTGGCCCATAGGTTATTTTGTCCCATCTTTTGCCATTAAATGTTTTTATTAGAAGTTTTATGAAGAGATTCTTTTGAAAGGTTCCTATAACCTCAACTTTAATGGTTTCCATAAACAGAAATTGCTAGTGTTACCTTGAAAATGCATTTCTCCTTTACAGTGCATTAGCACACTGAACCTGGAAGCGCCCAGCTAGCTTGTGCTCAAAGACATGAACAGGATATTTTAGGCATTAGACATCCACACAGGGGCACCTCCATAGTCATCCTCTGAAAGCCACCTTCCAGCCCAACCTGCTGAGTTTCTTCAGATGCCTCTCAGACTCCTGTGATTACCATTGTCAAGAATTCCCTGGTAGCCCAGAGCAAAATCTCCTTCCAAGAGAGTTCTAAGATAAGCAAAACACCCTGTTAAGGTGCACCTGGCCTTAGGCCTTTGTCTTTGATCGCAGAGTCCCACCTGGCAGAAACCTGACCTCATGTGTTTGGGCCTGCCCTGAATATGTTCCCTCCAGCAGTCTCCCATAGCACCCTGTCCTATGGAAGGCTCCCACTGGTCTTCTAGAAGAACCTATATTCAAGAACCAGAACTGTTAATGCGACCACACAAATGAGCCCCATTCCAGGCCCTTCCTAAGGACTCTGAAGGAACAGGCTTCAGGTTTTCTTGCACATGGGATCCTACCAGCCCGTTAATGCAGAAGCCATGGGGCGTCTTCAGAGTCTCCCTGTTAAGAGTCAGAATCCTGAGGTCTCCTGGTGCACACTGGGGTCCTGGGCATTAGGCTGGGAGCTCCAAAAGTGAGGTGTTGCAAATACGAGGAGCACGCCCAAAGACCACTGTCACTTCGGAGCAAATGATGACAGTGACAGTGCCAGTGGTCTGGGAAATGTGTGTCTGTGCCTTCTCGCTCGGGGGAAGGCCTGGCGAGGGGTTGGTGCTGCTGCACAGGATCTCCTCCTCCTCCTCCCCCTCTCCATCCGTTCCCTCCTTCCTTCCATCTTCCACCGCCGCCTCCTCATCCTTCTTCTTCTCCTCCCCCTCCCCCACCCCATCTTCCCCACCCCATCTCCCCCACCCCATCTCCCCGACCACTTCACATTCACTAAGTTGCCGTCAACGTAGAAAGCCTAACTCTGTCCTCTGTAAGTCACTCAACAGCTACCACTAGAGTGATTCTAGTGATATCAATACCAAGAGATTATCATACGGACATGTTCATAGAGCCTCACTCTTCCGGACTGTTGGACTCGGCCTCCAACATCTCCTCAGCCCAGCTTGACACATTCATAGACTCAACACTGACTGTCTTTGGCTAATTCAGACTTGAGTATGCGAATGTGCTGAGTCATGGGCCCGAACCTCTCTGCAGACCTAAAGAAGCAAGGTCCACGTGCAGAGGTGGCCACGGACCATCCTTCCAACAGCTGCCGGTTTGAGTCAACTCTGACCAGTCAGTCTCCTGCTTTTCCTCCTCTTCTGAAGTTTCTGACCTTGTTTCTGAGGATGCCAATAGTACGCAGCACTTTTCTGTGCTCTTGATGTTTTCTAAGAAGCCCTTAAATAATAATAATAAAAAAAGAAAATCTTGTCTTCCAAGAGACAGGAAGACCGCAGACCGGGGAATGCCAGCTGTTGGGGAGATCCATGAAGATCTGCACCTGAATGTCATCCAGGTGAGCAGGGGCTTGGGGCGGACAGATTCCAACCAGGAAGTCTGGGGATAAAGGGACTAGCACTCTGGGTGAAGCTTTTCGAGACCTGACACAAAATGTGTTCCAAATCATGCGAAACACTAGTAAAACAGCCATGGTCCCAGCACTATAAATTAAAAATAGAACAGAAAAGACTACAGCTGCCGTGAAGGGCTGCCAGCCAGAGGCACGAGGACGTCTGTCTGTTGGGAGGGCCGGGGAGGGAGAGAACAGGCTGCTTCCAGCCTGGCAGCAGCCAGGCCAGGGTGGGGGGGCGAGGGGCAGCAGCTGTTGTAGGGACCCACAACAGCTGGAAGAAGTCTCAGCTGCGTTTCTGCCTGTGTCCTTGGAATGGGAGAGATCTATTTGACAACAGCCTCGTGCTTCCAGAATACTGCTTGCTGCTAAATTTTGCACATTTGCTTCATTGCAAAATGATCACATCCCAATCTAAGGAGTTTTCTTTTCCCTTGGACCCCAACATCGTTCCCCTAACGTCTGCCATCTTCTTCTGTTTTTGGTGTATGAGTGTGCTGGACCAACAGCTTTTATATCATCACTTGACTCATGGCTGCTCACAAAGGGGAGGAGGCCACGCATGGTAGACTGAACATGGCCACCCAGAAACATCCATACCCTAATTGCAGGGCCTGTGGGCGGCAGAAGGGACTTTGCGGGTGTGATTAAGGATTTGGGGGTGAAAAGATAATCCCTGATTATCCAGCCGGGACCAATCACGAGGACTGTTCTAAGAGGGAGAAAGGGTCAAAGACAGAGGAAGGCAATGTGACCGTGGGCTCAGAGACAGAGCCGGGAGGAGGGTATTCTGCTGGCTCTGAAGGTCGAGGGGCCCAGAGCCAAGGTGTGTGGGCAGCTCGTGGAAGCTTGATTTGAAAACACTTTCCAGGCTCAAGATGGAGCTGCTCCTGCCCAGGGCACCCTGGTAGCCAACAGAAATTTGGGGAACTCTCTTGTCCCTGTAAATGTGCCGCTTGCCCAGAGACGTAGTCAGTCCCAAGTGCCGAACCACCTCCGAGCTCTCCGCGTACGTCCCTGGTTCCTTCTTACCCCAAACAAGTTGACTGTGTGGCCCCGCCCCTCCGAGATCATCTGCTTTCCTGCTCCTTGTTCTTTATTCATGATCCGATAAAAGCTGCCTGCCGTCTGCCCATTCTGCAGTTCTCCAAATAGAGACCGTCTGCTTTATGAAGTGTTAAATAAAATATGTTTGTATCACCTAAACTGTCTTCTCCCATCATTTTTTAACACTGGAAAAGGCAAAAAAAAAAAAAAAAAAAAAGCCCCCCCCCCCCCTTAAGCCTCCAGAAGGAGCAAGCCCTGCTGACCCATTTTAGCTCTTTGACTTTTGGAACTGAAAGACAATAAACTCCTATGGTGTTGAGCTTTGACGTTTGCACTGATTTGTTGTAGCAGCAACAGGAAACTCATATACTACATTAGAAATGAGACTACAGGGGTGCCTGGGTGGCTCGGAGGGTTAAAGCCTCTGCCTTCGGCTCAGGTCATGATCCTAGAGTCCTGGGATCGAGCCCTGAATCTGGCTCTCTGCTCAGCGGGGAGCCTGCTTCCCCCCCCCCCTGCCTGTTTCTCTGCCTACTTGTGATCTCTGTCAAATAAATAAAATCTAAAAAAAAAAAAAAGAAAGAAAGAAAGAAAAGAAAAGAAATGAGGCTGCAGGACCCATGGGCCTGGGTCTTCTTGGAAAGGAAACCGAAGGGTGTGGTTGTGAGCTCTGCACTGTCAGTGGGGTGTGAGTCGTGGGGCAGGACAGGTGAACACACGTGGGATGTGGCCATACGCACCTGCGCCGGTGTCCCCTGCTCCAGCGTGGCACTGTGGCCCTGGTGACAGGCCACAGACCTCAGCCCAGGAGAAGTCTCCCTCACCTGGACATCTTCTAGTTGTGTTGCTTCTACCAACACTTACTTAATACGACTAATCAGTACCATTCGCCAAAATAGATAAAAGAGGGACATACCTCGCCCTCATTAGGCACCCTGATGATTTCTGGGTTGGGGATAAGGTTTTCTGTAGAACAGGGATTCACAGGGTGTGTTGACTTATCTTTTAAAATTAAAAGTCAGAAAGGCATCCAGCTATTGAATATCTTGATTGACAACAGCTCCTCAGGGTGACTGCCCGGCACAAGGCTATCACCCACAACGGAGGGTGCGCTGGCCAAAAGAGAGTGCTTCCTGGGCAGGTGCCGGAGCTGGTGCTCCCTCTAGTGAGGGACCTCACGGCCAGTCGGGGAAGGTGTTCTCACACCTGCTCTACAAGGTTTTCTGTGTGGTTAATGCCACAGAGATGGAAATCTGTATAAAACTTCAGAGTAGGACAGACTTTAACACCACATGGTAGTGTTCTAGTTAAAAGTCATTAAACTTAAAGAGGAGTTGTCTACTTATTTATTTGTGGTGAAAATTATAGGAGTCCAAATGAGTTCATCTTTTCTTCATGTCAAAAAACCTGTAATATTATATTAGCTAGGGGATTTTTTTGTGCACATGCGTGTGCGCGCACACACACACATACACACACACACACAATTAATCTGTCCTTTCAAAGTAAAACCGTTATTTCAACCATGAAGGAGAAATGATTTTTTTCTTTAATAAGAACACATGTTATGGAGAAACCATTTGAAAAGCAGACAGTTAAAAATTTCTCTTTATGAGCTTTTCTTGCCAAAAACAATATATAAACTCTCATATTTGTACATTTGTATTCCTTAGAAAGGAATTTTTAAATTCAGTTAAAATCTCCCAAATGAAGATTCAGTACATCTTGAACCCATTTGCTAAAAAATAAAAATGCAATACCTTCTGGTTGATTTGCAAGGAGAACTGATTGACATCAGGAAAAGATGGAGCATTTACAGCTGAATTTCATCAAAAATCTCTGTGTAAGTGTGGACAGGATTGAAAAATGAGCGTAATGATTTAAAGACCCAGCCATCAGTTCTTTCATCTAAATCATTTAGCCATTAAATCAAGGGTCAGGGGGCGCCTGAATGGCTCAGTGGGTTAAAGCCTCTGCCTTTGGCTCAGATCATGATCCCAGGGTCCTGGGATCGAGCCCCGCATCGGGCTCTCTGCTCAGTGGGGAGCCTGCTTTCTCCTCTCTCTCTGCCTGCCTCTCTGCCTACTTGTGATCTCTCTGTCAAATAAATTAAAGAAAAAAAAAATCAAGGGTCATAACACACTGAACTTCAGTACAGAACCTAAAAGTATTTGTAAACCATTAAAAAAGTAAATTAAACTATTTTCATTGTTTTCTATCCTTAATTCTAATTCGCATTTATAAAGTGCATAAAATAGAAACATACATATTTTATGAATAAATAGATACCATACCAAGGCATAAATTTTTTACCCCAAGTACATACAGTTAAAACCAGTTTATTGCCCTCTGCCTTAGAGCCATGCCTCCCTGTCCAAAGCACCCTTTGCTGGCTCCCAAGAGGCAGAAAGAAATAAGAAAATCCACTGCCTTAGGAAAGTTGCACATGCGGTGAATATTTATAGAAGATCAGTGGTGCCTGATGTTAGGGAGAATGACTTCTGCCTCTCCAAGCATGTGGAAGGCTGCCTCCACCCCGTGTGCACGTGTGCACGCTTCCCCGTCCCATTCCTGTGCTGTGACAGTTAACGCCATGTGTCAATGTGGCAAGACTAAGGTGGGCGGGTGTTTGGCCAAACGCTATCTGGATGTGGCTATGAAGCATCCTTTTTAAAGATGTTATTAACACTCACCATCAGTCGATTTGAAGTTAAGCAAATGACCCTCCAGAATGTGGGTGGGGCCTCGTGCAGTCAGCTTCTGTCCTTAAGCACCAAGACCCGGGTTTTCCAAAGAAGAAGGGATTTTGCCTCTGAACTGCAACACGCAAGTTCTGCCCGAGCTTCCCGCCGTCCGATTCAAGACTGAATCATCTATTCTCACCCGGACCTGCAGCCTACTGACCTGCACTCTGGACTCTGCACTTGCTAGTAGCCCCCACCATTGCAAAAGCAGCTCCCTAAAATAAAATTCTCTCTCTCTCTCTGCACACACACACACACACACACACACACACATCCCCGATTGGGTCTGTTTCTCTAAAGAACCCTGACTAACCCACCTGCTCGAGGAGCGACACAGAGACCATGACCTTATCCTATCCACGCCTTTCTCACGCCCCTCCGAAGGATGGATCATGCTCGGCACGACCCGACCCTCCCCGCTTCCGTTCCGACAGCACGCCGGTTTTCTCATCTGCTCCTTGCTGCCTTAACTCTTCCTGGGGAGCATCCCCAGCAGGGGTTCCCACAGCTGTTTATCTCCACCAGGGACTAGGGCTAACTAACTAAGTGCCATTTGGGGCCAGGGCCAACTGAAAGCCAAGAGAACATCATCGATGGGAAGAGGAGTTCTGATTTCCGTCTGTCTGACTTCTGTCTCCGTTCATTCTGATCTCAGGCAGAGCCACAAAGGTCACTGGGCCCTCTAGATCCCCCACGGGCCCCTGGGCATGGTGGGCAAGCGGAAGGGTGATCCCAAGTGTTACGTGTCTGGGGCTCCATGGGAAGCAGCGTCCACACACAGTGCAGGCTGCTCGTCTGCAGGGCCACGGACTGCTGCTGTCCTGGGGTGACTTCCTGCGGGTGACGCCTCCGTGAAGACGAATAGTGTCAGCCGGCTTGATGGCGAGTGGGGGAGGCGGAGACAGAAGGAGAAAGAGGAGGGAAGACGGGCACAGAGGTAAGGGGGAGCTCTGTGTCTGGGGCTGCGATTCTGTGGGCTCGGTAGTGGTGTCCTAATGGTTGAGCTCTGCCTCCTGAAAACGGTCTTACCCCACCCCCATTCTCCCTGGAACCCGCCCCCTGCAATGCCACAGCAACTTCACTCTTAGAGGAAGGGCCTAGATTGGGGAGCTCAGAAGCAAAGAGCTACAGTGAAAACCAGAGTCATGGAAGCGAGGTGTTCCCTCTCCCACACGTCCTACAGCACCGGTTTGCACGCTCACTTGGGCCTGCCCCATCGCTACGTCACAGCCCGCGAACTCACACGGCAGCTTGGACAGCTGGTTCTTGGGAAAGGAAGGTCCCACCAGCCCCGGGCAGGAGCGCGCGGCGCGGCTGCTCCCCCGAGAACCCACAGAGAAGCTCTGCATTTGTGCAAACTGACTAGTGAGGCTGTTTCCTGGAAGTCACATCTCTCTGCTGGGACCGGCTCGTAGCAGAGCACGATTCCGTCTCGGTAACCCAGCGCCCTGGTCCCACAAGTGTCCCGTTACAAGCCCCGGATATCTGAGGACTAACTGGCAAGGATCCCTCCTAGAAACCACAGAGCTATGGGTTTGCACAAAAACAGCTGGACTTTTCAGCAACTTTTACGAGAAACGACAACGATTCTGGCGTCCGTTTCCCAGGGGCATTTCCTTCGAGTCCACGGCGGTGGCAAGCGACGACACAGCCTGCACAGGACAGCGATCCGGCGTCCGGAAGCTCTTGAACAGAACACACACGCGCACACACACTCTCACACACGCACACACTCACACACACTTCTCACTCACATGCACGCATCCACATGCACTCTCACACACACGTGTGCGCACACACATGCACACACTCACACACATGCACTCTCACACATGCACTTGTGCATGCACACACATATGCAGTCTCACACACATGCACTCACACATGTGCACACTCACACGCACGTGTGCGCTCACACGTACATGCACACTCACACGCACATGTGCGCGCACGCACATGCACACTCTCACACGTGTGTGTGTACACATGCACACACTCTGTCACATGTGCACTCTCACACGTGCACTCATATGCACATGTGCACTCACACACACACAAAGGAGACACTCTGGTTTATGCCAGTTCTCATCCCGAGTGACACTGCGCTGGAGAGAGCTAGGTAACTGCACATTATCAACAGTATCTGAACAACAGCGCGCGCCGTGGCAGAGTCAGGAAAACTGTGTCTACACAGCCGGCAAGCCCTTGCAGGTACTGCCCGAGTGGCGGCTTGAATCATTTCCCTCCCGATCTGAGTGATCACCCAGGTTTCGAGAGATGCTCCACACAACACACATCTTAATGTTTTCAGTCAAAGCACCAAGAGCACACAGCGATGGTTTGATGCTTCATTCTCTGTGTCGAGATGGTTGGGCCCTGCTGCCCAGCAACATGGTCAAACGTGGCTCTGGGTGTTTCTCAGAGGGTGTTCTGGGATGAGATTTATGTCTTGGTCAGTGGACTCGGAGAAGAGCAGATCACTTTCCTAACGGGTCCGGGCCTCATCCGACGAGGTGAAAGCCTGAATCAGCGAAAGTTTGTGACCCGACCCCAGCAAGAAGGCATTCTGCGCAACGGCCACCGCATCTGATCTGCACGGGCTCCTCCGCAGCCACCAGCGTGCCGGCCACCTGCCGAGCCGGGACTGTCCCGCCTCCGGAACCCTGTGAGCCAGTCCCTCGCCACAGCCCTTCCTGCACAGGTGCACATATGCCCTCTTCGTTCTGTTCTCGGGAGGCCCTGACCAACAGACTCCGGACTGATAACCGCCCAGTGCTCCGTGTGGCTTTGCTTCCCAACAGAAGAGCTGCAGGAATACAGCGTCCTTCCCGGCCGACGAGGGAAGAGAGCCTTGTCCCAGACTGCATGAAGGGGATATGCCAACAGCAGCACAGCCAGGAGTGGAGAAAGCCCTGGAAGAGGGGTTACCGGAATCTGTTCCGGAGAAGACTCTGGAAGAGAGGGGGTCAGTACAGAAGCAGCACCTGCAGTTCAGCAAAGGCCATGATGTTCGGGGCCCTGGTTCGCAGGCACCAGGCAGTCCCCTGCTTGTATCTGCTGCCTCGGACCAGAAGTCAGTGCGCCCAGAGAAGCCCCAGGAGGGCAGCACGTCATGCCTCTGGAGGCTGAGGCCCTGAACACCGGGGACACTTACTTCCAGTGTGGTTTCTTCTATCAGCCTCGATGGCCGGCACGATGCCACAGTCACAGGGGCCCCCACTGCAGGGTCTTATGACTTTGTTGGAAAATTGTGTGCGGGGAATGATGGCAGCTGATTTTCAGCAGTGAGAGAGAAGAGCCAAGGTCTGGGTTGTACATATCGAAAGGCATATGGGACCCTTGCCTAGATATGTCGATCTGAGGAGCCATTTCAGAGATACAAGGTGGGATCTGTTTTGATGCTTAACTCAAGAACCAAGGTCACGAACCCTCCATGTGAGTTAACCCCTAGGAGGAAAGAATAAGAAAATAGCTCCATGGAGCACCTCATTCATGGGGTGAAATCAAGAAGGTGCCCGTGTGTGCACATGGATGTGCACTGGGACGGGGGAGGGCAGAGCACGGACGCAGAGGGACGGTGCGGGAGGCACGGACAGGGTCTGCTCGGGATGGGGAACCACCGTCAACCATCCTGGGACACACAGCGCCCTGCTCCATCCTCCCTGAGGCCTAGTATGCAAGGCAGGGCTCACAGCACAGCAACAGACAGTTCCTCCCATTTTTCCAGAAGATTTCGCTTTGTCTACGCATCGCTACCAAGTGTCCATAGTGAGGGAGGCAGACCCTCAATCATCCGCACACTGCCAGCTGCGCACCGCCCCCCCTAGTCTCCTACTGCGGGCAAAGGCTTCCTTCGTTGGGTCGTGCACACTATTACCAATCCCGGATGGGCCAGGCCCGTCTGTGGACGGCAGACTATGCAACCACGTGCTTCCCCCAGCCCCACTATACATGAGTCGATGCACACTGCTATTCCTTCTGCTGAGGGATCCCTCTCTCATGTCCACCTAAACACGGCGAACTTCATGTCATCGCCGGCCATCTTGCTTTCGGTGTGAGTGACCAGATGCTGCCGTCTGGAGGCTCTGGGGGCTGAGGTGGGAACGGATGTCTGCCTGTTTACCCAGACAGCGAGGACCCCAGGCTCACTTCTGTGTGACGGACTAAAAACACCGGCCACCACAGATCCTTCTGTGGTCCTTTTGTTCAAGACTGGTATCTAGTGAATGACCTTCTCTTCCCCAATTGATTCTCTCAGTGTGCCTCAGACTCGATCAAAGGACTTATTTTGATTTAAACATGCCTGAAAATTTTAGAAGCATCGCATTGGTAGATAATCATTGAAAAACATTGAAGAAAGTGTTTCATACACAGCAGCTCACGCTTGTGGAGAGGTTTTTATGGGTCTGGGTCTCTCATGGTAACATCGCAGACAACCTTCTTTTACAAAGTGAGCTCACGGGCTGTGGGGAAGCATCGGGACCCCCAACCCCCGACTGTCCAGCTCGGGAGGCTGTCTCCCAAATGGAGATTGGACACAGGTGGGTGGGGGCTTTGCATTGTGTTTTCACAGTTCCTAATCCACAGCAAACATGGTCATAGCAAGTGTGCAGTTACTTCTGAGAACAAAAGTTGTACTTTCTTATGGTTCTGATACTTGGGTCTTAAAAACAATCTGAAATAGCAATAAAAGCAACAAAGGAACACAACCCAGTAGGATGTCATAAACACAGGACCCCTCTGTGACACCATCAATCTGCAGTTACCGATGTGGTTCTAGCCCTGGGATGCAGGAAACACCTGCTTTAAGCCCTTGCTCTCGCGAGGGCCAAGGGACATGGAGGGATCAATCCCCAAACCCAGACATGTGTCTGTCAATATCCCAGTGTCTAAAATTGAGCAGGGATCTGGAAGCATGTACCTCTAAAGCCTGGTGGAAATATCTATGCTTTGCCCATCGGCATCTCCCGAGCAGATGTTTCGGAAATCTACAACTGCCAAGGAAGCACTACTCACCCAGCCTGTTTTTACCAAATGGACACGTCTCAAGGTCTGGCTTCCCATTTTCGTGTTTGAAGACCTCGGAGATCACTCATCCACACTGTTGGTACCCCTATCTGGGCAATGACATTTCTCCTGCTGTTCCCATTTCCAGGGACAGCAGTGTGTACTACGAGCCACATCTTGCCCTCTCTGGGTGAGGGGTGGGTGAGCAAGGTAAGGCGTTCAGAGACACAAAAATGAGCACATCAAAGAGCATAAGGAAATGATAAATTCATAAACTAAGAAGACAGGGACAGACAGAACTCCAGTGACAGGTGGGGAGGATAACCACCACCAGCATCTCTGTCTTTGTATACAGCAGGTGCCACCTGTACGTGCAGAATGACCAGGTTGGCACTCCCCTCCGTGCGTGCACCAGAGCCCACCGCACCTCTCCGACTCCAGGAAACGGTTCCGGACGGCGGCCTCTTACATCAGCCATTTTCCTTCTGAGGCATCATTCAGCAGTGTACCCTTGGCTGCTCTTTCTCCCACGGTCCACGTAACCCTCTCTTGACCATGTCTCCCTCCTGGCACCTCCCCCGGCAGCCCCCCTGCCCCCGAGAGAAGACTCTACAGTCTTTCTCCATGCCTCCCCTCCCGTCTCCGCTGGACCCCCAGCAAGGAGACCCCTTCCTCACTGCGCTGTACTGGCACAGCAGCTCCTGTTCGGGACACAGCCGAAGGCTCCCTCTCCCCTGACACTCTTCAGGGGCACATCTCAGAGACGCTGCGGCTCCATTCTAGAAGCCTGCCATAAAGGGAGTGCGGTGAGAACGCGAGTCCAGCATATTTTTTGGCTTCCCAGTGCACATAAAAGTTATGTTTTCACTCAACTGTAGTCTCTTAAGTGTGCAGCAGGCTTCTGTCCAAAAAGCAATGTACACACCTTAATTAAAAAAATACTTGATTGCCAAATAATGCTAACCGTCACCTGAGCGTGAAGCAAGTGGCTTCCACGGATGACCACTCACCACACAGAGAAGAATGAGGACAAAGTCGGAAATACCGACAGAACTCCCCAAACCGTGACCCAGAGAGACAAAGCGAGGGAAAAGCAGTTGGAAAAATGGCACCGACGCGCTGGCCCCAGGGCCACCACCCATCTTCAGTTCGTCAAAACTGCGCACACAAGCAGAGCCGAGTGAAAGGCGGCGTGCCCGCATCCAGCTGGCGCTCTGACCCACGCGGGCCGGGCTCCCCCGCCGCAGGGACCAGCCCCTCTCCCCTTCTCCGGGCCCTCTCTGCCATGTCCTTTTCTCCTGGCCTCTGAATGTCGTGGCCCCTTGATGGCTGCCGTAAATGCTCTCCAGCCGCCCATCGTACTCAAATGTGCCTCCACCCCAGCCCACGGCCCTGGACGCCAGACCGACAGCCCCAAACGTGTTCTCCACAACTCTCCTTGGATTTCTAACAAACGTCTCACACGGCAATCCAACACTGATCTCCGAATCGGCCCCACAAACTGGCTCCTCTCCTAGGAGCCACGACTGAGTCTCCCTGGGCGGTGGTAAGAATGTACATTGTTTGGGACTGTGTGCTTCCTGTGTTCGGGAAAAATCCACACGCCAGTCTATACTCATTAAACATGTGAGAACAGTGCACCTCAACCCAACTCAGTCAGCGGCCATTCCTCACGGTGGGTCCGGCATTCTGAACAATTAAGACACCTAGAGACGATCTACAGAATAATAAACTTCCCCATCACTACTGAGCAATACATGCCAGGAGAAGAATAAGCCCTCCAACCTTTTATCAAATCCTCGCTCAATGCAGCAACATGGGGTGACATGATCATTGTCCCCATTTTTTATATCTTGGATGTTTGGCTGAAGAACGTAGCCTGCCTGACCTCTCACGGGAGAGCCGGACCCGAATCCAGGCTGGCCGGCTCCTGAATCCACGCATCCAGGCCTGGGTTAGGGGAGTCATCACCGAGGGGAAAAAAATAAAGCAAAAAAAAAAAAAAAAAAAAGCAGAGAAGGACGTATTTTGAGACCCAAATTTCTTAGTAATTATACTTAGTGTAAAAAATAAGCCCCTGCCAGTACTTTGCATGGGAATGAGAGCCCTCCTGTGTCTACCCACAGCAGCCGTGGCTCAAGGGAATGATGACTTCAGCTCCAACACACAGGAATGTGGAAGGGACCTGGTCATGGAAGCTATTCTTAATTCTAAAATCCTAAAATTTCCTTCTCTCTTTTTTCTTTCTTTCTTTTTTTAACATTTTTATTTTCCCCTTGGGTAACATTTTATTGCTTTCCTACAAAGTTCACTAGCAAAACTTAAGTAACAGTGAAAATCAGTATGTTGTGGGCAGGGCAAGTCCTAGAGGGAGAGAGGAGCTTTTCCTTGAAACGAAGGGAAAGCAGTCATTCCAAGACACTCAGAAAGAGCCCAGTGCGAGCCCAATGCAAGCCCAATCAAGAGCCCTCTTGATTTAATATGTGCAGGTTTAATAAAATCTAACCTGGGTCAAAAGTCAACCTTCACATCACTGGCAAGGAGAGCCAGACACAGGACTTCTCTGAGCTCCCTGTACCATGGAGTCAGTACGACCAAAGGAATTACAGAGGACAGATGAACTTTCTAGAGCATCATGCAAAGAGTTCCCTTCATCCTTAACATGGATATAATTATATCAAAAAGTCATGGCAATTTTTGAGTAGCATATCCCAAACGTATCCTACCTTCAAGGATAAGGAAAGGAAATATTTTGTTGTTGTTGTTATAATATTTACCACATCAGCATACCTTAGAAAACATCAAGAGCAAAAAAAAATTTTTAAAGATTTATTCGTTTGAGAGACAGAGAGAGAGAGAGAGCTCGTAAGCAGGGGGAGAAGCAGAGGGAGGGAGAGAGAGAATCTCAAGCAGGCTTCACGCGCAGCCTGGAGCCTGGTGCTGGGCTCGATCTGAGGACCCTGAGATCATGACCTGACCTGAAATCAAAAGCTGGACGCCTAACTGACAGAGCCACCCAGGTGCCCCAAAGGCAAAACATTTTTTACTGTTAATACCTGAAAGCCGGATCTTGATCCAGTCAAAGAAACAGTAATTTTAATGTCTTCTCCATCTGCCCTCTTCCCGTGCTTCTCCCTCTCTCTCCTGTAACGTAGACGGGCTCACTACTTGCTACTCATCTCTACCGAACAGAAAAGGCAATGGAAGTGCCCACAGCTACAATCAGAGGGTGATTTAAAACTTTCACCTTTCTTAGTTCTATCGATCCGGTCCGCCTTTATGTCTGTGATAAACGCTAGCGTGTCTTCTGCTCCCGGCTGGAAACGTCAGCACGTCGAACCGAGTTTTAGGCAGTGGAGGTGAAGGGTAACTGTGACTCAGACTGCAGTCCGTCGACGAGAAGAGGCCATCATTAGACAAGTGGTATCTTTACATCCTCCCTCTATATTCTTGCCCAAGAAAGGACCACAAAGAACAACCCTCCGATGCCGGCCCTCGAGTCATGACCCCTGAGCCCCAGGCTGAATCCTGCCCCTGGTCGCTCACATACGATCTGGAAAGAAGAGGAAGGAAGAGGAAGGGGTCGCAAAGCTGCTTCGCCCCCGGCCGGCCTTCTCGTCGCCGCGCGGCCGAGGACTGGCCTTGTCGTCGTCCGCGGTTCATCGCGTCAGTTTCTCTTGGTGCAAACAAGACTCCCCGGGCTACTGTCCCACAAGCACGGAACGCCGATTTCGGTGCCCAGGAAGGAGTTTTTGGAACCTCCTGCAACTCTGTTTTATTAGGATGTGGGAAATGACTCTTTGTCTGACTTGACTTTCTTTTTAGATTGGCCCCTATTCCATAAGGCTCTAGAGAACTGAATTCCTTTAGGAAAGAACTCTTCTCACACTCCCCAGTCATCACTGGAGATTGCCTGTTCAGGGCAACAGCAGCAATGCTGGAAAATATAGGGCAGAGGAGCCTGGAGAGGGAGGTCGGGGATGCTCATAACTGAGGCGGATCTTTGGGTTTCATGTTTCTGGGGGTACATTTGCTCTATTTTCCACTGTTCTGTGGTTAGCGCTGCAGAACGTGCTTTCCGGCCTTATGGTCCCGGACGCTGAGGTGATCACGCCACATCATCGTTTCTCACTCGGTGCCAATGCCCAAAGGCCACAATGAATGCTTATGATAGCAAATAGCTGTCATTTCCTGCAGGCTTGTTTTAACGTTTAAAATGAGGGACTTGGGACGCCTGGGTGGCTCAGTTGGTTAAGCAGCTGCCTTCGGCTCAGGTCATGATCTCAGGGTCCTGGGATCGAGTCCCACATCGGGCTCCTTGCTCGGCAGGGAGCCTGCTTCTCCCTCTGCCTCTGCCTGCCAGTGCACGCGCGCTCTCTCTCTCTGACAAATAAATAAAGTCTTAAAAAATAAAATAAAATGAGGGACTTAAAAACTCAGATGTGGTAAGACACAGAGACACAGAAGGTCAAGTAGGACTAAGTTTCTGTCCTCTACCAGAGAAAGAAGAGCCATGGATGGCTTGTGAGGCCATGCCGGAAGCACCAGGTCAATAAGAAGCAGAGGGAATGAGGGACAGAACACGGACAAGTGTCTTTCCTGGGGTTTTGATGGGAAAGGCAAGGCAGGACAGGCCAGGCAGACTCAGGACTGGCCCATCTGTATAATGACAGCAAGCCCTGGGGCTGTCCCTCGTTGTCTGGTACCCAGCCCCCTGGGATTAAGGCAGGTGGACAATGGCCTCGGGAAGGAGCCACCAACAGGGGATGGGGTCAGGGTGTGGGCCTGGGACAGGTGGCAAGTGCTCTACTGTGTCTAGGAACTGGCCACCTTACAGGGGGCAGTGTCTCTGAGAACAACAAGCCCCCAGACGTCATAACATCAGCAAATACAGAAAGCAAAGGGCATGATTAATACAGTGCCTCAGCTGTGGTGGCCGTTATTCTAGAAACTGTATATAACGATCACTGAGCTGGCACCCTCAGGGACAGAAAAGTGAAGGGTGGGCGGGGAGGAGTGTGTGCACACGTGTGTGCGTACGCACATGCATGCAGATGGCGGGGTGGGGGAGAGTTTCCATCTTATCCTGCGTGAGTCACTCCAGGGGAAGAGCAGAGACCCAGCCACAGAAGCAGCGCTCTCTGCTTTACTTAAGTAGAGATGAAACAAGGCAACTGCCTGGCCTCCAGCCACCCCAGCGAGCGAGGCGACAGAGCAGTGGCTTCTGAGGGAGGTGTTCTGAGGATGGGGATGATGATGACCACTGGTACTTTCTGACTGCTGTCAGTCAAGCACAAGGCATGCACACAGATCAAGACCAGCGCCTACGTGGAGTCGGGCGAGGCTGGACTTCTCTGACACCAGCCAGTGTGTCACTGCCAGTGAGATGAAAAAAGCAGAGAGCAGGTTCCTAGGAGAGTGAGTTTAGAAATTTGGGTGGTTACCGCTTTTTAGCTATTATGAATAATGCATAATGCTGCCATGGACATTTATGGACAATTTTGTGTGTGGACATATGTTTTCATTTCTTTTGGGTAGCTACCTAAAAACGGAACTGCTGGTTCATATGGTAACTCTAAGTTTAATCTTTTGAGGAATTGCCAGATTGTTTTCCAGAGCAGTGTCCTCACTTTACGATCCCCTCACCGGTGTATGAGGTTTCAACTTATTCACATTTTCAACGACGCATATATTCTGTGTTTATGATTATAATCATTCCAGTGACTGTACAGTGATATCTCATTGTGGTTCTGATTTGCGTTTCCCAGACTGCTAATGACGAGCATCTTTTTAATGCATACACTGGCCATCTGTATATCATCTCTGGAGAAATGTGTATGGAGATCCTTTGGCTCTTTTTAGCTGGACTTCTTTGTTTTTTATTACTGCATTATAAGAGTTCTTTATATATTCTAGATACCAGTCCTTTCTCAGAGATACAGTTTGAAAATATTTTCTCTCACTCTATGAGCTGTCATTCCCAGTTTCTCGATGCTGTCTTTTGAAGCACAAAAGATTTCAGTTTTGGTGACGTCTGATTTACCTCTTTCTTTCTATTGTTCTTCTTTCAATATCATACCTAAGAAACCCACCTTAATCCTGTCTCATATGAATTTATGGATACATTCTCTTGTAAGATGTCTAGAGTTTCAGCACTGACATTTAAATCGCTGAACCAGTCTGAGTTAATTTTTTATGTGGCGTGAGGTAGCATCCAGTTATATTCTTTTGCATGTGGATTTTCATTGTCACAGAACAATTTACTGAAGACAGTATTCCTTACTCACTGAATTATCTTGGCATCTGCATTAAAAGCTAATTGATTATAAATGTGGGTTTCAATTCTATTAAATTGATCTATATTTCTACCCTTAGACCAGCAACACATTTTCTTGATTACTCTATTTGTGTAGGAAGTTTTGAAATCAGGAAGAATGAGTCCTTGAATTTTTCTTTTTCAGAATTGTTTTGGCTGTTCTGTGTCACTTGCAACTCCACATGAAATTTAGGATAGCATTCTAAACTTGTATTCATTAGTAGTCCTTTTGTGGGCTATTACTGCTGTGTATGATAATCAATGCACATAATTACTACTATCATGGTGTGCTATACATATTCCATCTCTGTAAGTCACACCCTCTGTAATACCTTGGTGTAATTATTAACACACACAATATGATGTCTTTTAAAGAAACTCTGAAAAGAATATGTATACATTTATAGAGTTTTTAATTTCTATCTTAAAATGAGTTTCTTAGTTGAAAGTTGTTTTTTTCTCTCAGTACTTTGAACATACAATCCCACTGCCCTTTGGCCTCCATTGTTTCATACGTAAAGTCAGCTGTTAACCTTATTAGGATTCCTCTATAAGTGATGAGACATTTTTCTCTTTCTGCCTCTAAGATTCTCTCTTTGTTATTGGCTTTCAGCATTTTTACTGCAATGTGTCTGGGGGTGGATCTTCCAGCATTTATCATACTTGGATTTTTTTTATATTCTTGGATTCCCTGAATTTGGGAAATGGTCTTCATTGTTTCTTTGAAGTTTTTCCTGCTCTTTCTCTCTGCCCTATCTTCTGGACTCCCAACAGACTTATGGTGGAGCACTTACTGGTGTCCTACTTTCCCCTGAAGCCGAGTTCATCCTTCTCTATCCTCTTTCTCTCTGTTCGACAGTTTGCACGTTGCCCATTGGTATCTGTGGTCAGGTTTACCGGTTCTTTCTTCTGACAGCCCCAATCTACTGTTCATCCACTTTACTGGCTACTTAATTTCAGTTACTGTACTTTTAATTCCAGAATTTCCACCAGCTGTTTTTGTCATTTCTATTGATCCAATGATATTATTATTGGATGAGACATGGCCATCACATCTTCCTGTACTTGTTTTAGCATGGTTTCCTTTAATTTTTCAAGCATTTTTTATTGTAGCTGTTTTGAATCTTTTATTTCTTCTAAGTGCTGGGGACATTGGGATAAGCCAAATTTTCAAATTCCCTCCTATATCGATGCTTTTTTCTATTGAGTGATAATGACCAGAGGTCATCAATCTATGGTTCCTGGGCCACATCCTATCTCCCACCCATTTTGGGATGACCCATAAGTTAAGAAGGGTTTTTACATTTTTAAATGTAAAGCGTAAGTGACTCTGTGTGTGTGGGGGGGGATGGGTAACAATATGCCTTCTGATAAGAACAGTGGCTTGATTTTGCCACTTGGCCCACAGAGCCTAAAATATTTACCATTTAATCCTTTACAGAAGATGTTTGATGATTTCTGTTATGACAAAAAGCAAAAAAAAGAAAGAAAGAAAAAGAAAAAGAAAAAAGAAAGGAGAAAGGAGGAGAGATGGATTGTTGCAAGGGCTGTGAAACTGGTGCACAGCCGGGGGATGAAGATCCTTGACCTGCCGTGTCAGACAGCAGAGTCACAGGTTATCGCTAGGGGCTGGCGCTGGAGTAAAGAAGGCTGGGAGCAAAGGAATCAGTGTCAAAGCCATGTTGCAAAATGTACCCAAACTGAAGAGAGCTATAAGGCCCCATGTTGTTACTGTGAGGGGGAAAAGTGGTAGGATATAAAACTGGAAAGTCAGTCAGTGCCAGATCCTTTGGGGCCACATCAACCAGGGTGACAGCTTTAGATTCTATTCCCCGGGGTTAAGACAAAGAGTAACACCAACTGACAAACAACTGTTTTAAGGCTTAATGTGGACGCTGTGTGGGGAACAGACTGTGGGAGGACAGGGCATGTGTTATCAAGGGTCACTCAGGTAACACTGATGTCCGCAGAAAAGGATGGTGGTGCCAGTGGTAAGGGAAGGTGGGGTGTCCTTGGAGCCAGAGCCAGTACCATTTGCTGGTGGTACCAACGAATGTGAGGAGCAAAGAAAAGGAAGAGCCCAGCACAACTCCTCTTGTGATTCTGAGCTTGAGCAACTGGGTGAAATGTATGTCATTTACTGAGAGAGAAACAGGAAAAAAGTCAGTTTGGGGGAAATCAGAGGTCCCATTTGGGTCATGTTACATTTGAGATGCTCAGTACACATTCCAATGAAAACGTGGGTTTGTTAGTTGGACTCTGAGTCTGGGTTTCAGAGGAGAGATCAGAGCTGTACAGTATTCGGTGTACGGAGGGTTTTAAAGCCACAAGCAAGGGTGAGATTCCTGGGGGGTGAATGACGGGGAACAGGCTGGAGACAAAAGCCCTTGTAAACCCAAGTGTTGAGAGGTGTAGACAGGCAAGGCTTCCTGCAGAGCGCTCCTCACACGGACACACCGTGTGCTACATTTCATTTCCTATTGCTCCCCAGAAATAAAACGAGTACGGTTCCATTCTTCTGTCTATAAATGTGGGTAACAGTATGTAGCTTAGTACAGGCTACATTTAGATCTTCAGATCCAGAATGTGGTACATTTCCCATGCTTGAGTAAGCCCGGGACACTAGCTGCACGTGCTCCTCACTGACCAGGTAGCAGCAAGAAATACAGTGTCCGGGAGAACTCAAAATCCCATGCTGAGTCCTCTATGACATCAGAAGGTAAACAAAGGAAATAATTTTTGTATTGAATGTTTCATTCCATATCAAGACAATATTTGTAGCTCAGGAAACTTTGTACTCAGTTGTTGTCCAGATGAGGGCAAAACAGGAAAATAATGTCATTTCTGATTTTCATATTTCAAAGTTATCGTAATGTCCAACCAGAAGCCAAAGAAATTCCTTCAGTCAGAAGTTATCTCTTGGGCGCCTGGGTGGCTCAGTGGGTTAAGCCGCTGCCTTCGGCTCGGGTCGTGATCTCGGGGTCCTGGGATCGAGTCCCGCATCGGGCTCTCTGCTCGGCAGGGAGCCTGCTTCCATCTCTCTCTCTCTCTCTCTGCCTGCCTCTCCATCTACTTGTGATTTCTCTCTGCCAAATAAATAAATAAATAAATCTTAAAAAAAAAAAGAAGTTATCTCTTAAATATTAAGTGGATCCCACTGGAATGACACCGAGGACATAAGGACAAAAGTGTTTTCTTAGCCAGAGAGGTAATTTATAATGTATCACTCAAATTTATTAGACAAGTTTTATGCCCAGTAAGTTCTAGTAGCATATTTTCTGAGACATCATATTTTGCTTAAGCCATAGCTATGAGCAAAAGACTTTTATCCAATTCCACTCTTTTCCAGAAACCAACAGGAAATCTTTTTGCTTATAATGGCAGCAATGGTTCGCTTCACAAATTTAAGATAATACCTTCTTTGCACATCAAAGTTCTGTTAGGTGACACAAATGGTTTTATTTATCTATGATTACATTTTTCTGCATTTTATGACTTAAGACTAGTTTATTTTATTTATTGCTATATATTTCAGGTCTCACAGTAAGTCTGTTTTTCTGTCCTTCCACATTTTACTTGACAAAGATTTTCTTTTTTTTTTTTTTTTATAAAGATTTTATTTATTTATTTGACAGAGAGAGATCACAAGTAGGCAGAGAGGCAGGCAGAGAGAGAGAGAGGAGGAAGCAGGCTCCCTGCTGAGCAGAGAGCCCAATGCGGGACTCGATCCCAGGACCCTGAGATCATGACCTGAGCCAAAGGCAGTGGCTTAACCCACTGAGCCACCCAGGTGCCCTTGACAAAGATTTTCTTAAGTTATTAGGAGACACTGCCTTTTTCTATTGCCAGGAGACAGGCCTTTGTGAGTGGTCATTAATCGAAACCATTAGAATGAGGAATACTGATGCTCCTGGGCCACCAACCAATCATATTTCTGGCAGGATATATTTCTGTGCTAAGTGACCATAGTATTCTTCCTTGTACACACAAAAACAAGTTTTCATGTACTGCTTTGCTCTGAAGAGTTTCTTGTAATGGGTATGCATGAATATTTACAATTCATGAAAATAATTAGGCAGAGTAGGAGGGATGTGCCATGAGAAACGAACACAGGATAGAAACCAGATAAGGAGTGAAACTGATAAGGAGTGAAACTGCATGGGAACACCTCAAAATCTTAGCCAGCATTTAAGGGAAAGGAAAGAAAGGGAAGGGGAGGGAAGTAGGAAGGAAGGGAAAGAAAAGAAAGAAAAGGAAGAAAGAAAGGGAAAAAAAGAAAGGAAGGAAGAGGGGGAGGGAGGAAGGCAGGGAGAAGGAAGGGAGACCAGTCACCGTCCGTTGAAGGTTTCTGAGAGACTGAAAACAGTCCTGGAAAAATGTAAAGTCATGGACCATTAGGCTGGCAGGAAATCTATCGAGGACCAGAACCCTCATTTTACTCATGAGGAAGACGCAGCCCAGAGCACTGATACCGCTCTCAGCATTGTGTCTTCCCCAGGGCTCCTTAAGAGAAGAAGAAGGAAGGCAGAGTCTGATTACCAGTCCCTTTGCTTAGAATGTCAAGTCTCAAATATTTTTTTTAAAATTTTTTCAATATATTTATTTTCAGAAAAACAGTATTCATTATTTTTTCACCACACCCAGTGCTCCATGCAATCCATGCCCTCTATAATGCCCACCACCTGGTACCCCAACCTCCCACCCCCTGCCCCTTCAAACCCCTCAGATTATTTTTCAGAGTCCATAGTCTCTCATGATTCACCTCCCCTTCCAATTTACCCCAACTCCCTTCTCCTCTCTAACACCCCTTGTCCTCCATGATATTTGTTATACTCCACAAATAAGTGAAACCATATGATAGTTGACTCTCTCTGCTTGACTTATTTCACTCAGCATAATCTCTTCCAGTCCCGTCCATGTTGCTACAAAAGTTGGGTATTTGTCCTTTCTGATGGAGGCATCATACTCTATAGTGTATATGGACCACATCTTCCTTTTCCATTCGTCCGTTGAAGGGCATCTTGGTTCTTTCCGTAGTTTGGCGACCGTGGCCATTGCTGCTATAAACACTGGGGTACAGATGGCCCTTCTTTTCACGACATCTGTATCTTTGGGGGAAATACCCAGGAGTGCAATGGCAGGGTCATAGGGAAGTTCTATTTTTAATTTCTTGAGGAATCTCCACACTGTTCTCCAAAGAGGCTGCACCAACTTCCATTCCCACCAACAGTGGAAGAGGATTCCCCTTTCTCCACATCCTCTCCAACACATGTTGTTTCCTGTTTTGTTAATTTTGGCCATTCTAACTGGTGTAAGGTGATATCTCAATGTGGTTTTAATTTGAATCTCCCTGAGGGCTAATGATGATGAACATTTTTTCATGTGTCTGATAGCCATTTGTATGTCTTGATGGGAGAAGTATCTGGTCATATCTTCTTCCCATTTTTTGATATGTTTGCCTGTTTCATGCGTGTTGAGTTTGAGGTGTTCATTATAGATCCTGGATATCAACCTTTTGTCTGTACTGTCATTTGCAAATATCTTCTCCCATTTCGTGGGTTGCCTCTTTGTTTTTTTGACTGTTTCCTTTGCTGTGCAGAAGCTTTTGATTTTGATGAAGTCCCAAAAGTTTATTTTGGCTTTTGTTTCCTTTGCCTTTGGAGACATATCTTGAAAGAAGTTGCTGGTGGAGATATGGAAGAGATTACTGCCTATGTTCTCCTCTAGGATTCTGATGGATTCCTGTCTCACATTGAGGTCTTTTATCCATTTTGAGTTGATCTGTGTGTACGGTGTAAGAGAATGGTCAAGTTTCATTCTACATATAGCTGTCCAGTTTTCCCAGCACCATTTATTGAAGAGACTGTCTTTTTTCCACTGTATATTGTGCTGTCCAGTTTTCCCAGCACCATTTATTGAAGAGACTTTTTTACACTGTATATTTTTTCCTGTTTTGTCAAAGATTAATTGACCATAGAGTTGAGGGTCCATATATGGGCTCTCTACTCTGTTCCACTGGTCTATGTGTCTGTTTTTATGCCAGTACCATGCTGTCTTGGTGATCACAGCTTTGTAATAAAGCTTGAAATCAGGTAATGTGATGCCCCCAGTTTTATTTTTGTTTTTCAACATTTCCTTAGTGATTCGGGGTCTCTTCTGATTCCATACAAATTTTTGGATTATTTGCTCCAGCTCTTTGAAGAATACCGGTGGAATTTTGATCGGAATGGCATTAAAAGTATATATTGCTCTAGGCAGTATAGACATTTTAACAATGTTTATTCTTCCGATCCAAGAGCATGGAATGGTCTTCCATCTTGTTGTGTCTTCTTCAATTTCTTTCCATGAGTGTTCTGTAGTTCCTCGAGTACAGATCCTTCACCTCTTTTGTTAAGTTTATTCCCAGGTATCTTATGGTTCTTGGTGCTATAGTAAACGGAATCGATTCTCTAATTTCCCTTTCTGTATTTTCATTGTTAGTGTATAAGAAAGCCACTGATTTCTGCACATTGGCTTTGTATCCTGCCACGTTGCTGAATTGCTGTATGAGTTCTAGTAGTTTGGGGGTGGAGTCTTTTGGGTTTTCCATATAAAGAATCATGTCATCTGCGAAGAGAGAGAGTTTGACTTCTTCATTACCAATTTGGATACCTTTTATTTCTCTTTGTTGTCTGACTGCTGTTGTTAGGACTTCTAATACTATGTTGAACAAGAGTGGTGAAAGTGGGCATCCTTGTCTTGTTCCTGATCTCAACGGGAAGGCTGCAAGCTTTTTCCCATTGAGGATGATATTTGCTGTGGGTCTTTCATAGATAGATTTGATGAGGTTCAGGGATGTTCCCTCTATCCCTATACTTTGAAGCGTTTTAATCAGGAACGGATGCTGGATTTTGTCAAATGCTTTTTCTGCATCAATTGAGAGGACCATGTGGTTCTTCTCTCTTCTCATATTAATTTGTTGTATCACATTGATTGATTTGTGAATGTTGAACGATCCTTGTAGCCCAGGGATGAATCCCACCTGGTCATGGTGGATAATCTTTTTAATGTGCTGTTGGATACTGTTGGCTAGGATCTTGTTGAAAATCTCAGCATCCATATTCATCAGTGATATTGGTCTAAGTTCTCCTTTTTGGTAGGGTCTTTGCCTGGTTTGGGGATCAGGGTAATGCTGGCTTCATAGAAAGAGTCTGGAAGTTTTCCTTCTGCTTCAATTTTTTGAAACAGCTTCAGGAGTATAGGTGTTATTTCTTCTTTGAAGGTTTGGTAGAATTCCCCAGGGAATCCGTCAGGTCCTGGGCTCTAGTTTTTTGGGAGGTTTTTGATCACTGCTTCAATCTTGTTATTAGATATCGGTCTATTCAGGTTGCCGATTTCTTCCTGGTTCAATTTTGGTAGTTTATGTTTTTCCAGGAATGCATCCATTTCATCTAGGTTGCTAAGCTTATTGGCATATAACTGTTGATAATAACTTCTAGTGATTGTTTCTACTTCCTTGGTGTTAGTTGTGATCTCTCCCTTTTCATTCATAATTTTATTAATTTGGGCTTTCTCTCTTTTCTTTTGGATTAGTGTGGCCAATGGTTTATCGATCTTATTGATTCTTTCAAAAAACCAGCTTCTAGTTTCATTGATATGTTCTACTGTATCTCTGGTTTCTACCTCATTGATCTCAGCTCTAATCTTGATGATTTCCCTTCTTATGTGTGGAGTTGGTTTGATTTGTTGTTGATTCTCCAGTTCTTTAAGGTGTAGAGACAGCTGGTGTATTCTGGATTTTTCAATTTTCTTGTCATATACTTGTATCAGTCTTTTTATCTCTTTTTGTTTGTCTACTTCATAAATCTTACCTTGGGGCCCCTCTGGGCTGAACCTTCTTTTTCATCTTCCCTTTCTTTCCTTTCTCTCTCTCTCTCTTTTTTTCTTTTCTTTTGTCTCTCGTTTGGGTGGGGAATCCTGATTGCTCAGAAGTGTTCTAGGGTGCACCTTGACTGCACCACAGTTGATACATCCAGCTACATCTGTTCAGTCATCTCCCACCAAAATGACTAGGAGGAGGAATGCCCAACAGAAGAAAAATACAGAGGATGGACCTTATGCAACAGAGCTAACGGCTATCAACATAGACAATATGTTGGAAAGAGAATTCAGGCTAACAATTATCCAGGCAATAGCTAGGTTGGAGAAAGCCATGGATGACCAAACGGAATTGATTAGGGCCAAACTGAAAGCGACCAGACAGGATGTTCACAATGTTAGGGCGGAGCTTAAAGCTACCAGGGAGGAGGTTCACAATGCTTTCAATGAGTTCCAATCTAATCTAAACTCTCTCAAAGCTAGGGTAACTGAGACAGAAGTTAGAATTAGTGATCTGGAAGACAAACAGATAGAGAGAAAGGATCAGGAGGAAGCCTGGAACAAACAGCTTAGAAACCACGAAAACAGAATCAACGAAATAAATGATGCCATGAAGCGTTCCAACGTCAGAATTATTGGAATCCCTGAAGGGGAGGAAAAAGAAAGAAGTCTAGAAGATATAGTGGAACAAGTCCTTCATGAAAATTTTCCCAATCTCGCGAATGGAACCAGCATTCATGGACTAGAGGCTGAATGGTCTCCACCCAAGATTCTACATTCCAAAAAAATATCACGACACCTGATAGTCAAATTGAGGAATTATAATTGTAGGTATAATCTCTTGAAAGCCGCCAGGGCAAAGAGGCTCTTTACTTACAGAGGGAAGCCCATCAGAATCACGTCAGACCTGTCCACAGAGACCTGGCAAGCCAGAAGAGGCTGGCAAGATATATTCAGGGCACTGAGTGAGGAGAACATGCAACTAAGAATACTTTATCCAGCAAGACTGACATTCAGAATGGATGGAGAGATAAAGAGTTTCCAAGACTGGCAAGGCTTAAAAGACTATGCAACCACCAAGCCGACACTGCAGGAAATATTAAGGGGGGTCTATAAAAGAGGAAAAATCCTAAGAATAGCATTGAACAGAAATATAGAGACAATCTACAGAAAGAAAGACTTCAAAGGTAACTCGATGTCAATAAAAACGTATCTATCAATAATCACCCTCAATGTGAATGGCCTAAATGCACCCATAAAACGGCACAGGGTTGCAGACTGGATAAAACGACAGGACCCATCCATATGTTGTCTACAAGAGACCCATTTTGAGCCTAAAGATACACGCAGACTGACAGTGAAGGGATGGAGAAGCATCTTTCATGCCAGTGGGCCTCAAAAGAAGGCCGGGGTAGCCATTCTCATATCAGACAAATTAGACTTCAAACTAGAGACTGTAGTCAGAGATACAGAAGGACACTACATAATCCTTAAAGGGACTATCCACCAAGATGATCTAACAATTGTAAATATCTATGCTCCCAATATGGGAGCAGCCAATTACATAAGAAAACTGTTAATCAAGATAAAGAGTCATATTGATATGAATACACTAATCGTTGGAGATCTTAACACGCCTCTCTCAGAAATAGACAGATCATCGAAGCAGAAAATCAATAAAGAAACAAGAGCATTGAATGACACACTGGACCAGATGGACCTCATAGATATATACAGAACATTCCACCCTAAAACAACAGAATACTCGTTCTTCTCAAGTGCACACGGAACCTTCTCCAGAATAGACCACATACCGGGTCACAAATCAGAACTCAACCAATACCAAAAGACTGAGATTATTCCCTGCATATTCTCAGATCACAATGCTTTGAAACTGGAGCTCAATCACAAGGAAAAGTTCAGAAGGAACTCAAACACCTTGCTGTCAAGGAAGCTAAAGACCACCTTGCTTAAGAATGCTTGGATCCCCCAGGAGATCAAAGAAGAACTAAAACCATTCATGGAAACCAATGAGAATGAAGACACTTCGGTCCAAAACCTATCGGATACAGCAAAGGTGGTCCTAAGGGGGAAATACATGGCCATCCAAGCCTCCCTCAAAAAAATTGAAAAGTCTCAAATATTTTGATGCGGAGAGAAAAAGAAACATCTGGAAACATCGAAAGTCAAGTACAGACTGACCTGCAGCAATCAGGAGAGATGATTCTTTGTAGATCTTTAAATTTTCCAAAATTTTACAAATATTGGTGGGAAAGAAAGGAGGTCGGTTGTCCAGCAACACTCTGGGCTGGTAACAGCCCTCACTGTCCACCCCTCTCTACTTTCCTGCTTGTTATTTTCTTAAGTGTTAAAAGGTGTCTTTAATAGCACTGCTCATTTCCAAAAGTTCACAATGGGGCTACTTTTTATAACATTTAGAGCATTTCCGAGTATTCATACAATAGAAGAATCTTGGTGCAAACCACCAGTTCACAGCAACAAGAGACCCGCAGCCCATGAGGTTCATGGCTCATGCAATTTCCGCCTCGTGGCTAAGAGCCCCCATGCGCGGCATGCTTGCTTGCAGACGGCGCTCCAAATCTTTGACATATACGCTCTGTCCCCAGAACAACCCAACGGGACAGATGCTACCACTACTCACATTTTATAGACCGGGAAACCAACGAACTGAGAAGTTTGAAAACCAATCAATCCACCCACCAGCCAATCAATTAAAACAAAAAATACTTGTCCAGGGTTGGTCACATAATCAGGCAGAACTGGTTATACTGGAAGTTAAAAGGCGCATTCACTCACCGCAAAGGACAGGAAGGTCTGCCCAGTGAGGGGATTCGGGTTAGGAGAAGCCAACCTTTCCTGAGTGCACCAGACTTTCCTACGGCTACTGTTTCCAGGGCTAAAGCCTGAGAGCATCAGGAGACAGACCCCGGGACACTTCAGGGGAAGGCAGATGCTCCCAAGAGTAAGGAACCCCCAAAGCAAACTTGTTTTTGAGTCTTGCCTTCAGGAAGCTACATGAGATCGCCCGTCTGCGTCAGCTGTTGCTACTGCCTCAGTAACTGCTGTTTTTTTTCTTGTTGTTTTTTAAAGATTTATTCATTTATTTGGTGCACAGAGACAGAGAGAGAGATCACAAGCAGGGGGAGCTGCAGGCAGAGGGAGAGGGAGCAGGCTGTGGAGCAGGGAGCCGGATGAGGGGCTCGATCCCAGGACCCATGACCTGAGCCGAAGGCGGATGCTTCACCCGCTGAGCCCCCTAGGTGCCCCTGCCATATGCATTTCTGTGAGTGACACGATAGTAGGACACAGTTGTATGGGATGTGCTATTTATGACTTTTATAAAGAACTTTGTTCTCTGAGATTACAGATATTAGGTAAGTGCAAATCTCAATAATGCTGAGATGTGTAACGTGCCACAGAGTACTGACTTTCACAGCTTAAATGTAATACGCACTATTTATCTGGTCTTTCTTTTTTCTTTCTTTTCTTTTTTTTTTTTTTAGATTTTGGTTTTATTTACTTATTTGAGAGAGAGAGAGAGAGAGAGAATAAGCAGGGAGGGGAAGGGCAGAGGGAGAGGAAGAAGCAGACTCCCCTTCGAGCACAGAGCCCTCTGGGGCTCCACCCGGGACCCCGGGATCATGACCTGAGTGGAAATGAGACACTTAACCGACTGAGCCAGTCAGGATCCCCCTATCGGGTCCTTAAACTGAGGTTTTATCCTACATGGGTGGAGGAAAGTATGAAGGACTCGGTCTACTGAGCTGTGCGATTCAGGACGGCTTGTCCTTAGAGAAGCGATGCCCTCTTTCCTCCATAGGTTGCTGTCTTGAAGTAATCATTCCAGATCACGTTATCCATTAATAAAAACACTCCCAAGCTGAAATCAGCTGATTTTTAAAATATTCGAGTTTTGTTCTTCTTGCTGTTTTTAATTAACAGTTCTATTCTTACATTAGGCAACTACAATTATTTAGTCTTATCGTTTAAGCTTTAGCAGTTTCTTGGCTCAGGAAGTTCTTCTTATTCCCTACCTTTTTATCTCTTTTGTTTGCATTCATTTTTTTGTGTCTTACTGGAAAAAAATCCTAAAATTGCCATGTCACAGCACACGTGTGGGGTTGCACTTCCTGAGTGCACGCACGCCCGCAAGTCTTTACTTCAATCTCATTTGACCTGGTGATTTGCTTTTGTACAAATCAAAGTGAAAAATGCTTTTCTTAAGTATTTTTAAGACTTTGCGCTACTGCGTTTTTAACATCTGATGTTGTTTATGAGAAATGAAAATCGGACCCTCGTCCCATCACACTTAACCTAGAAGTTGTTATTTCTTTCCTCCACTCTAGAAGCTTCTAGGGTTTCTCTCCTCATTTCTCATACTAAAATGTTAGCAGCACAGAGATGAGTCCATATGGATCTCTGGAGTTTTCATTGAATAAACAAAAATTCAGGCTCGTAACTCAAATGTCTTATCAATTCCTCATAGAAAGAAACGTCTCTAACTCATGACTTAAGAGCAGAGGGGGTAAAGATATAACTAGAAAGAAAGTAAAGGATGTGATTAGGAACCTGTTCATCGGTCACCAGGTAACCAAAGAGAGCTCCATCTTCCTTCCCCAAACTCTTACAAACTAGACCCTCACTGGGATGGCCTTTGATGCTTTCTGTTGTCAACATTTCCTCTCTGTTGGCTGAATAAGTACCTCCTGGCATTTACGACTTGGAGGCTTTTTTTTTTCCCCCTCAGGACTTTGAAGATGAACATGCTGGCTTTGCTTTTATTATCACTCTGAAAGATCTCTCAGGGAGGCCTGCTCTACATCAAATGAGCCTCAGCTAAGCTTCTGCTCTGATACGAACTGTCAGCTACTTCCTGGGCCCTCACTTTTTAGGCCATGTGGAATTCAGAAGGCTGAACCCCCACCCGGGCACCCATCTTCCAGAAGCCTGAGCATTTCCCTGGAAGCGGGGGGAGTGGGGAACATCAGACCTAGGTCCTGCTTTGCAGGGTGTAAGTGACACTGGAAACATGGACGGTGGCGCCGATTTTCAAATTCCTCATTCCTTCTGTTCAATGGGAGCTTCTGGGTAGAAAGGCTGAACAGGAAGCAAACACAGAACTTTCTCTGAAGCATCAGAAAAGCAAGTTTTCCAAATCCTTTCTCAGCTGGAGCACTGGATTAGCCATTATGTTTCACGAGACCGAGAAAACAATCCAGCCCATCCTTCTCTATTTTACTGCTGAAGAAAGAGAGTAAGAGATGAAATGATTAAAGTCATCATTCTCTAGAGAGAATATCCACAAAATACCATAATTTTGGTCTCTCTCTCTTTTTTCTGCATAATATGTTTGATTTGGCCTTTCTAGTCTTCATGCCCACGTTGCTCATTTCCCAATGAAATAAAATTATGATATCACTGAAGGCAGAAGACAGTAGCTATAAATGCTGATTTACATGGGGAATGATGGGAACATTTTTCATGAAAGCATATAAAAAGCAAACTTATTAAAAGGCAAGTTTTAACTTTTTTTTCCCCCATTATTCATCAAAAACTTTGAGAGATCTGTCCCTTCTCTCTCCTGTGGAATTTGTCACATTTCATGCTTATTTCTATCAGCTGATGAAGTGCACTGCCCTTTTAATGAAAGGATTTCCCTGTTTTTCAATAGAGCATCCCAAATCCCACTCCTAACTTTTCAGGGAGCTCACTCATCTGGCAGTGTCACATCCTCACGGCCCGAGTTCTGAGTGCTTCTTGATCCATCTGCCCTTTTTAAAGCATAGAATCTGTGGTTGACGTTTGTTTCAGTGTATGGACCCATTCTGGGGAACACTCATTCCTAAGTATCCCCCTGAAACATTTCCCCCCAACTTGTTAATAAAATTCACCAGCAAAAGTCTGAAACAGCAGTTAAGTGCTGTACTCATCGATCTCAGAATCTAACACTGTTTAAAACATGCATAATCCTTGGGCGCCTGGGTGGCTCAGATGGCTGAGTGACTGCCTTCGGTTCAGGTCATGGTCCCAGTATCCTAGGATCAAGCCCCGTGCCTGGCTCACTGCTCAGTGAGGAGTTCACTTCTCTCTTTGCCCCTCCACCTGCTTGTGCGCACTCTCTCTCTCATAAATAAATAAATAAAATCTTTTTTAAAAGAAAGATCCATTATCCCATAAATCATCCCCACAACATGTCCATGAGCCAAGTGTTTCATCAAAAGCTAGTTTATTTTATTTTATTTTTTTTAATTTGACAAAGATCACAAGTAGGCAGAGAGGCAGGCAGAGAGAGGAAGGGAAGCAGGCTCTCTGCTCAGCAGAGAGCCCGACTCAGGACTCGATCCCAGGACCCCGAGATCATGACCTGAGCCGAAGGCAGCGGCTCAACCCACTGAGCCACCCAGGTGCCCCTCAAAAGCTAGTTTAAATGCATCTTCTTCAGCAGATCTGGATCGAGCTAACGGGCTGGGTGATTCCAAGCTTGTATCTTGTCTTTGACATAATAATTGGGTTGTTCATAATACACACACACACACACACACACACACACATAAATTCTACCTGTACACTCCCTTCTGGAAGGCTATGTTGATCACTTCCATAACAATGAAGCTAATGTTACCCAAGTTCATAAGAATACTTTAGCCAAAAACATACTAGAAACTTTTGGGGAGAGGAATATGGGTCTGGGAGAATAGTGAATGGCCAATTTTTGTTGTTTGCCTTGGTTAATCTTTTGAAGATTTAACATGCATGATGACGTGATATAAATGAGCCTCATAATGGGAAGATGCATCTGAGAGTGTCAGGTTCATTCAAAGCAGCCACGGGCACACGGGGCTCGAGGATTACACAGTCAAGGATTAAATACTCAGGTTTTCATTCCAAAAGGCTTGTTTAGAAAACCAAAGTCTTAATATCTTAGAGATCTTAGAGAATTGGGCCGAAACACAGCCAGAAAGGTGCCTAAATCAGAACTCGGGAAAAAAGAAAGAAAGAAGAAAGAAAACAATAAGAAAATTCTATTTTGCGGCCAAAAAGTCATTCCCTGGACTCCTGTTTTCTGGTCAGTCGCAACATGTGGAGTCAGTGACCAGCAGGAAGGAACTCTCAGCACACCTGCTGCAGCCTTCAGAGCTCTGACCTAAGAAGGTGCTCGGACCTGCCTCCCGGGGCTCCTGTTTCTAACCTTCAATCCCTAACTATTCCAGGGGTGCTGATTGACTTTCATCTTCGGGAGAAATGCCTACCCTTGCTTTTCCCATTCTTAGAATGAGGATTACACCTGTAGGAAAACCACCCAACATTGAAACATTCAGCCCTGGGCAGTGACCCTCCGGGGAATAGGGCGATGGCACATTCACTGATACACATTTTTCTTTCTAAGAGGATGAATTCTTTTTCTTCTACCATTTAATCTTATGGTTTTACTTGAATGTGTTTCTAAAACAGTTAACCCACCTTAAGGCTTGAGTTTTTGTCTTAACCCATTCTCTTTATTTTACCTACAGTCTTCTCAGCCTTTTTGTTCCCTTTCACAGTTTCCGTATGTTATTATTTATTTGCCTATTTAATAACTCTTTTTCATTATTTTTATCTGAGTTAAGTCCATTCTTGTAGAAATTACCAGATATGAGTTCACATACACAATGGACCAGTGCTGGGATTAGTTAATAACTGTAATCCAGGAACACAGTTACCTTTCTGGAAAAATCAATCAATCCTTCCGCCCTTTCCTTCCTGGGAATCAATGATTCAGAATAAAAGAAAGACACATTTGGGAAACTGTAATATATTACAGTAGAAACAATAGTTAGTGTATAGCATATTGGTAGAGATGCTATAGTAAGACATGTAATACAACACCAGTTTCCACCTTGGGTGAAGAAAACCTTGACCAAATAATTTGCTTGGAAATTTCTGGCTCCTTTTTATAGCTGGATATGTCCAAAGAGATGTTAACAGTCACTGCGTGCCTTTCCTCACTTCCTATTTTCTCCTTACCTGAGCTCAGTCGTTTCGACCCCTCTGCCCAGGCCACTGGTGACCGCCATGTTGCCGAGACTGGTGGTCCCCTCTTTGATGCTCCCTCCACTGTGACTGTTTCAGCACTTGACTACGTTGGCCACTGTCCCCCTAAACTTTCTCTCTTGGCTTCTCTGGCTTTTCTCCTATACAAATGATCTTTCTCAGTGACTTTGGCTGACTCTACTCCTTCTGTCCTTTTCTCTAATATTGGTGCATTTTGGGTCATGGCCCTGGGCCATTTTCATATTTTCTGATCATATTCTTTCCCTAGAGGATCTCATTTAGTCCTTTAAATACCAACTATATGTTGATGACCTCCAAATTGACATTTTTAGATCAGGATCTTACTTATAACTACAGCTTGGCCATCTCCCTTTGGACACATAATAGGTATCTCAGAATTAACTGTTCAATACTCCATTCTTGAATTCTACCCCACCCCTACCTCCAATGAATATTGTTCCCAAAGACTTTGTCATCTTCTAAGTAACACACCAACTGTTACCCAGTTGCTCAAATGCAAAGCTTCTGAATCTTTCTTGATTATTTTATCTTTCTCTCATCCAACATCCAACTCAACAGCAATTCCTACCCATTTAATTTCAAAATATGTCCTGCATCTGTCAACTATGACCAAAAGCTTCTCTTATCTCTAATCTGGATTGCTGTCCAAGCTTATCCCTCTGCTAATGCTCCCTCCTCCCACACTCCATTCTCCTCCAGCACTCAGAGAGATCCTTTAAGAATGTTACCAGTCCATCTCCCGACCTCACTTAAACCCTTCAGTGACTTCCCATTCAGTGTATAACAAAATTCCAAGTCCTTAGCATACCTTGCAAGGCTCAGTGTGTGCTCTGGCTCCAGTCTGCCTGTCCAACTCTCTTCTTGGACCCAATGGTCCACTGACCTGTATGTTCCTCAAGTGAGACAATCTGGTTCTTAACCCTCTGCAGGGCTTCCCCTTGTTAGAGAATTTTCATCAGGTTACCAAAGGGCTACATCCTTCTGTAATACCTATTTCAGCTCTAGTGTCACCTCCCAGAGGACCTTCCCTGATGGCCTCTCCAATGCACCACTCCACCTTCCCCATTATGCCTTGTCCCCTGAACTCACTGTATCTTCTAATCAAACATATGCATTTAATAAGTTATAGTTTGTCTCCTGTCATTGCAGTTTAAGTCCAAAGAGAACAGGAACCTTAAGCTTTAGGTATTATTCTATTCCCTGGAGTTAATCCCTTGGCACATAACACATAATCAAAGATAAAACTGTGAAGTAGGAGCACTGACAGATAGATCTATGCCTTCCAGGCACCATAATTCTGTATTCAAGGGAAGTATATATGTAAAGCCATATTTTTTAAAGATTTTATTTATTTATTTATTTGACAGAGAGAGATCACAAGAAGGCAGAGAGGCAGGCAAAGAGAGAAGAAGGGAAGCAGGCTCCCTGCTGAGACGAGAGCCCAATGCGGGGCTCGATCCCAGGACCCTGGGATCATGACCTGAGCCGAAGGCAGAGGCTTAACCCACTGAGCCACCCAGGCGCCCCTAAAAGCCATATTTTAACTTAACTGCTTTCTGTGCACATCCTGACCTCAAATGTTCCTCCTGTTTCATTCCCAAGATTATTGGATAATTGTACATATTTTCACCTTTATGGAGAACAGAGGTCTCTGGAAGGAATTTTCACATCCAGCAGCTGACATATAAATGGTCCCTAATATATTTGTTCTAGGGCTCAAAAAGCCCTAGAACAAAATTTCCTAAACCTTTGAGGACACTCAACAGCCTAAAACAAACAAAAAATCCAAAGATTAACACTTCTTGGAAACATATATGCAATTAACAAAATTCCAAAATTTGTTAAGTCCTAATTTTTAATTTAGTATAAACCTCAGTGGGTGCCTCAATTCAGTAAGTACAATGCTAATGCCACGTGAAGTATTTTTATCCATGACTGTGCTCATGGTAATAAATTATTAAACAGGTTCAATAACGTTAACACTTGAAAAGCCCCATGTTGGTAAGTATAAAGTGCTTCATTCTCCCTATTAACAGTTCAGTGGCCTATCTGTGGTTTCATCTGCAAGAAGAAAAATATCATCGAAGACTTGACACTTTGCCTTTGATTTTGGAGTAAACGTACATTTTCTCCGACATATGATAAAAACCAGAAGAATGGATGATGCAAGCAGAAGGACTGATTTTGGAATTCCTTTCTATTGGGGTTATTTTTCTCATATCAAGTGATGTCGAGCTTTCTTGAATCTTTCGACTACATTATCCTTTGCCTATTATACAATCTTGCCAGCATCAAAATATTGCATCATGGGGTATAAAAAGTAGGCGGTCTCCATGAAACACTAAAAATTCCCAGAGGCCAAAAATACCAAAACCAGATGCTCTCCTTAGGGCGCAACTTCTGTTTTCTGTGCTTCTTTATATGTTATCAGTATAGATTAGCTCAGGATAAGCTAAGCTACAGCAACAAAACTGTTTCCCAGGTGTTTCTCCAATAAGACAGGTGAATTGCTTACCATAAATGTTAGATGGGAATTTTGCTCAAGTTTCTCACATAAAGGAAACTTCTGCAGAGTATTATTTTACCATTTAGCTTTTCTGCTGTCATGATATAAATAGATATTTGCATATATTTAATCATTAGAAGAATTTCTGCTTGACTAATTGTTGTACCCCTATTTTATTTTTCTTCCTGCAGAGCAGAATGTCTAACTTGTTACAGGATGTACAGATAGTCATTAGTGCTCTTTTCGTGAGGGGCTATTACTAATCTCCTGTGGTTCTGCTCCGCGTTAGGCATGGCATTCGACAGTGAGTCTTGGGAAACCTTCCTCTGTGGTCTTGGATCTGTAATTGTTGGTTTCTCTATAAAGGAGCCAAACTACACATTCACAAGATGGCCCTCATTGCAATCTTTGGAAATATGTACTGATTTCAAGCATTTTAACTGAAGGACCTATCCAAAAATACTTCGGCTTTATTAATATATTTTTTCTGGAATTGATTTTCACTCCTCATTTGAAGGAACCTGGTCAAAGAGTCATGGTAAAATGCAGTATTTGGAAATACCTTGCCCTGGAATTTCTCAGTGAGGCATCACACACGAGCATCCTGAGAATTTACGTCATCAGTATGAGACAACATGGTGCAAACCATGACAACCGTTCTTGAACTTCCATCTGATGGACTCAAATGGCGAACACTTTGAAGCTAGCCCTTTCATGAAACCATGACTCTTTGTTTTTTTCAACTTTCAAGCAAAAGGTAAGTGTCTTTCACCCTCTCCCTAATGTGTGCTGAGGATGAGGTGGTGATCAACCTTTACATGAGTGCAGCCTCTCCAATGAGACAGGAAATGATGTCATCTATCACTTAATACAATGGAAGAAGGTGGTGACCAAGAACAATGTAAGCTATGACTTCATCAGGGAAGATAAAGATTGTCCAGGTGATGATTTAATAAACTAGAAAAAAAGTGGGCTCACAAAATAACATATTCCGCTGGCTGGGAGGAAAGCGTGGTTAATAATCTTTGATGATGCAAGACCCTGAGCAGAGCCCGCATATCGGAACCCAACTGCATGTAGGGCACGATGTTGTGCGTTTCCATGTTCCGTTACCCTGACTGGAGGCACTGCCCCACCCAAAGGTCTTGGGTAACATTTATAACGTTTCCTGCTTGAGTTCTTCAGGAGTTGCACTGGGAAGGTCTCACCGGCTGGAACTCTTGTTGGCCTCTTGAAGCCCACTTTGCTTTCCTGGAGAAGCAACGCTGTTGAGATGCCGCAGCTCGGACCCCACCAACCAGCTCCCACTGAGATGACAGAAACTGGAGGACGCAATGAGTCCAGCAACATGAGCCGCCAGGATTGCCTCACCCTGCCCGTTCCGTGGGTGAAAAGGAAACTCTTGAATTTGGGGAAATGATGCGAGTAGAAAGAGTGTCGGGGACAATTATCCACCAGCTAGGCAGACAAAGCAAAACATTTCTCTGTCCCATCTGTTCGCAGCAAGGAAGAATGAAGCCCACTGGGGCAGGAACTCCTGGGACGGCCTGGTCACGGAAAACCCTCCCTCCAGCCCCCTCGAGCCCTATGGCCCGGCCAGGGTGGCCACAGACTTCTGTGGTTGAATGCGAGCTCTGATGCCATCAGTATATCGTGGCCACACAGGCGACCAAGCACTGTTTGAACAGGAAGCTGTTTGGGAGGCAGAAACTGTCTATTGAACTGGGCAAGGTATCAAGCACAAGCTCCATCAGAGAAACTCAGAAGTTAAGAAATCGGATCAATGTTACAGGGAAAGAGAACAACACCCATGTCAGGTCAGGTGGTCAGCCCCCATAGTGCACCCTCCTCTCGGCCCCTGCACCACAGCGTGGCAATAAAGCCATGGACAGAGTCCATGCTGTGACTCCGTGTGTGAGTGAGCTCCCGCAGAACTTCCAACGCTCCACAGACGACACTCTGCTCATCATGATGGTGTGGCACCTAATGATCAGATCATGTCTGGTCTTGTCGTATGCTTTCCTGTTTCACCAGTAATGATAAACAACGTAGTTAATGAAACAAAACTCCTTTATACCTGGGAAAATCTCCAGCTAACCCATGCTCAGAGATCACTCCAACAAAGCTGCCACGAACCAACTTGAGAAGCAGAAAAAGCCGCATTTATTAGCTGAGTCGTCTTCTGTAGGTAATTTGGACATTTGGCCAGTTCCTTTATCCGGATAACGTAGGAGAAAGGACTTCGGTCATCAGGTTCATCCAGAAATAAAAAAAGATAATGGCTTGGAGAAGAGGACCCCATCCTAGTCCCTGGAACCTGGGATTATGTCAACTTACATGGCAAAACAAGAACATTGCAGATGTGATTAAATTAAGGACCTAGAGATGGGGAGATTACCTTGGGTTATACTTACGGAGGGAAGCAGTAGAACTAGAGGCAGACAGAGGGAAGAAAGTACAACTGAGAAAGATGGAGAGGAGAAGAGAGGGAGACTAGAAGATGCTATGCTGCTAAATTTGGAAATGGAAGATGGGCAGGCTCCAGCACCTTGAAGAGGCAAGGAAATGGATTCTCCCTCAAAGCCTCTGAAAGGAGCCAGCCCTGCCAATACTTTGACTTTAGTTCATGAGACTGAGTTTGGACTTCTAACTTCTAATGATGAGAATAAACTGTTCTGTTTTAAGCCACTTCACGTGTGGTCATTTGTTATAGCAGCAACAGGAAGTGCGTACAATATATGTAAAGTACTAAAGAGACTACCTGGTCCATTAGAAAGACTCAAAAAAAAAATTAGTTCCTTCTTTTCTTCTTTCTCTCATGAAAACAGACAAAATATAGCAGCCCAAGTCAAAAACCATTCAACAACACTTTTCCTGGCATTCTCAATGACTTATGTCATGTGATCAGCAATGCCCTCATGTGACCTGCTGTCATGCTTGGATGAACACGTGTGCATTATCTACCCAACCACGAACACAAAAGGACCAGTTACATTTTCCACCAAAGTATGCACAGAGGAAAAGCAATTAGTCCTCAAGGAGAGCCAGGAAGTCTACTGACTCAGTAACCACCCCCGTGCCTCCACCCTGGTTTACCAGGGCGCTGTCTGTGTCTTGCTTGACTGGTGCTTTCTCCGGGAATGCATATTCCGTCATACTCCATCTATAGCATGGTTCCAGATGAAGGAAGACGATGTAAAAATGCTCTGATCATATTACTTTAAAAGAAAGACAACGTATACATGCAAGAGGGTTTGTTTTCTTTCCATTAAAAAAGCAAATCCAGTTTTTACAACTACAGAGGCAAAATTTATTTCCACTGCCCATGCGGTTAGGAGGGAAAGTTCTTGTTTTGCTTTGAATCCAGCTCCCATCAATTCTGGAGAGTCTATTACATACTCCGGGGAGAAACGCTTGTTTTCTCAGCTTTGATAAAGAGCCTTGTATCACGCTGACACAGTGCTCAAGAAACTGCTGTGGGTTTTCTGGCAGGACTCAAACTTAACACAAGAATCAAAACTCCCCGAGAAGATACCTTCTAGCCCCAATGGTGGCCTTGATGCTAACGCATTACATCTCCCACCTGATATTAAAAAAAAAAAAAAAATCATAGTTTTTAGTGTTTCTACATGACAGCATTTTCAGGGGAAGAATAGAACTCTTGAGAAAAACTCTGCAAACATTTTTCATTCCCTCCTCTCCCCAAATCTCACAGCACAAAGAGTCACTTTATTCAAACATGGTTTTTATCTCTAAAAATTCATCTCATTTGCATCTAGGGGAAATATCACAACATCTGAAGAAAGGAAAGGAAAGAGTGGTGCAGAGTTGAAAAGGTTTCAGAATTCCTAGACATCAGCTATGACAGCCCCCAGCGGGGTGGTCAGCTGGGCTCACCTGACATTGACCTTCCTCTCAAGGAGGAAGGTCGGTTGAGTGACCCTGTGAAAGAGGCTCAGGAACGACCCAAGATGGCGGTTTCCCAGCCTCTGGGAACGTTAGCTTCCTCTGAGGCAATGGCCAATGTAGAATACTAACATGGATGGCTCTTATTTTATCATAACAGATGCTGAAGCAAATTCTTTTGCTCAGCACACACCCCTGTCCTTGAGTGGAGCATCTGAAGGACATTGCTGGTTGTCATCTGAAGGACGGGTGGAGCCAACATGGTGTGTGGCTGGGCAGGAAGTGACGTGTGGACCCCTTGGATCACCTGAAGGACACTGTTGTTGCCATTGTGACTACAGGTGGAGCCAAGATGGTGTGTGGCTGGGCAGGAAGTGACGTGTGGACCCCTTGGACCATAATTTGGTCTGTGGCTATACCAGGCCCCACTGTCTCAGAGGCTGACCCTCTGTGTGAAGGACACACAGATTGCCGCTGCCTAATTTTCATGTATTTCCTTATATCTATCAGATCGTGTCTTACTGATGTTATTAACGAAGAGAAGTTTTTGTTCCCACTTAACTACAAGTCAGTCTGAAGAAAGTACAAGCATTCATTCTAACTCTAGAAACACATTTCCCAAAACCCTAACAAGAAAAATACCACGTTCTAGGCACCAGACCCTGGGCACTGACTCCCAACTTCAAGAGCAAAGCACATTTGTGGTATTAGATTATATTTTATTAAACATCTTTACTACAAGGTCTTCTTTTTCTTTCACAGTGTCCCTTTTATTTCATTTATTTTTTAAAAGGTTCCTTTGTAAAAAACTAGTAAATGCCCTTATAATGTCTTATAACACTCTCATGATGGTCCCAAAATTCTCTGGCACACAGAAAGCCACAGCTCTAATTCCCAAACTATTAAGGTCACCGTGTGGCCACCGGACTACTTGGAAGCCACCATGAAAGGCTGGCACCCAGTTCTGCTTGCTCAAGGACTCTTCAGAGAAGTATGTAGTGCAGACGAGGTCAGTAGTCTGACTTACGTTTTTGTCAGAACGGGTACTATAAATATTAGGTTATATAATCTGTCTACTTGGAATGTCAGTTCCCTCAGCCTTGGTGCGATTTTGAAGCAGATTCAGGAGGTGATGGAACAGGAAGTTCAATATGTCTGTCAGGACCCACCTGACAGAGTCGCTGCTATTTGAAAAAGGAAACCATCTATCCTAAAACATCAGGACTCTTCAGGGAAAACAGTCCTGTGGAATTTTCTAGAACCCAGATTTAAAATACTACTGGAATACAGGTGAATGAAAACATACTGGACAACGGTCCCATGTTAACTGCCTATACTTCTTAATGTTGGATCCAGAGTTTGATATGCATAGAAACCAAAGAACTAAACATTCGTCCCTAACTACCTTTGCTATACATGCTCTAACACAAAAATGCTGCTTCTTTAAAGATTTACTGATTGGAGAGAGAGAGAGAGAGTGCAGGGGAGGGAGGGGCACAGGGAGAGGGAGGCTTACACAGACTGCGCTAAGCACAGAGCTTGATGCGGGACTCGATCTCACGACCCTGAGATCATGAACTGGGTCGAAACCAAGAGTCAGACACTCAACTGACAGATCCCCCCAAGGCACCTCCACAAAATGCCGTCTAAAAATTAACTACGAGATTTGCCGATAATACCAGTGAGAATGCAATATTCACAGCCATCTTTCCAGCGCCTGGACTCACTCCTGACCGGCGCTCACTCGTTGTCGAATGAACTGAACTCCCTGTTTTCAAAACGGAACTCAATCACGATACTTCGGTCTGTACACAAATAAAAGTCCCCATCGACTTTTGAGGGATGCTTTTTTGCTGCCACGACTGTGATACATTTTGGAGCAATTTTATAGAATGGGCGAACTCAGAACAATCTAACAAACAGTACGAAGCATCTTCTGTGTGCCCATATGGACTGGTATGGCAGGACCCAGGATGAATGCCCCGGGGGGGGGGGGCTGCTGTTCACAGAGGCTCCTGCTACTCGTCCCCTTCAGAGATGGGAGCCGAGTTCCTGGGGACGATACCCGAACCCAAGAAACACAAAGCCTGTCGTCCGTCTGTCGCATGCTGTCCCGCCATCGCCTGAAGTCCAGCACGTTAAGATGGGGTCCCTTGTGTATTTATGGTTTTCCCTCCAAAACATTTGTTTCCCCTGCTCTCCACCATCCTTGATGACACTGTGGCTTTGCCTGCCACATGTCCTTCTCGCCCGCCCCTCCCTTTCCCAAGGCTTTGTCGTAACCCATGTCTCTGCTGTGCATTTCCGTGCACACGGGTCAGCACAGGACAGCCCCTGTTACGGCAAAGAGCTCTCTGTTGGACCCTCCACCTCAACTGCTGTCACCCCCCTCAGGGACAACTCTGTTTACTTCCCACCACGTGGACAACAGGTGCCGTGGGAAGCACTGTGGGGCAGAGGGGGCTCAGACGTTAGCTGGGGAAATGCTATCACAGAGCACTGAGCCGGCAGCAGAAGCGAGGAAGTGCAACCAGGCATCATCATCAATCATTATTATTATTATTATTATTATTATCAATCACCACTCTTACTGGAACGTCCAGCCGTGTGGGGGTGGCAGGCGGTGTGGTGCTAGCCTGTAGGGGATCCTAGGGCCCCGGGGTCTGGGTCTGCAGACGCCATCCCTGAGCACGGGCAACCAGAAGCTCCGACTCTTGCTGAGGCCCATGGTGGGCACACGGCATACCCGGTATCGACAGAAAAATGTATCTCACCTGCTGCCGCTTTTCAAATTCCAGCTTGATTCGAGACTTGATACAGTTGCACGTGTCCTGGTAGGTCTGCTGCAGGGCGAGCTCCATGAGATGCTTGTGGTACGCGCCCGCCAGGTTCCCACAGATGAAAATGATCACGTTGGCCAGGATCTAGAAAGACAGAAAGAGCCGCTCAGGAGGGCGAGCCTTGCTAACTCGGGAGCCCAACACCCGCAGAAGCCACGTGAGCTCCCGCAAGAGACGTCTCCACCGGCAGTCAATTTCACTGGTCTCCAGACTCACATTTTTATTGATTTAAAGAAACAGCTCTTGCCTTCAGGGATTTTAGCCCCTTCTGGGACCCACGCCCTTTGAGAGAGGACTCTGCGGTCCCTGCCTTGTCTTGGGGCTCAGCCATGGGATTTGCTCTGGTTAGTGCAATGGGCAGGGGTAACTGAGAGAAAGTATGTGAAGTAAGAAAGTAAGAGCGTACGTGACATCACTGAGTGCAGTAGGCTTCGGGGGCCGGCATGGTTCCGGGTGGCTCTCCTGTGCTTCGTTAGCACGATCATGCTCTGGCTTGCCCACTGGTCCCAAGAAGATGAGAGGCTCATGGAACAGAGCCAACCAGACAGCCACTGGGATTCTGTGGTTGTTACAGAGCATGATTTCGGTAACAGGTAACTGACAGCCCTAGGCTGCTCACACACCAAAGCTGTACTCACGGAGCCTGGGTGAGTGACAGTCCTTCTTACCTTATGTTTACATAGGAATATGGTAGACTCTCAAACCACGTAACTCACTACTCTTTTTTTTTTTTTTTTTTTTTTTGACAGAGAGAGATCACAAGTAGGCAGAGAGGCAGGCAGAGAGAGAGGAAGGGAAGCAGGCTCCCTGCCGAGCAGAGAGCCCGATGCGGGACTCGATCCCAGCACCCCGAGATCATGACCTGAGCCGAAGGCAGCAGTTTAACCCACTGAGCCACCCAGGCATCCCTCACTACTCTTTTGATGACAAAAGTTCACGTCCGCAAAAAATTGGGATGAAAACAGAAAAAATACAAAGAAATACTAAAATGAACCTGTAACAGTCCTGTCCAGGAAGAACATCTTGCTGTCCACAGGGCCTTGTCCCCACGACATGTCCCTCTGCATCCTCAAAACCGTTGCCAAACTTTGTCTTGCCAAGACCACTATCTTGTTCCAGAAGGACCAAATTCATTCTGAATGCAGTGTTTTACTTTGCATTTTTAAAAATTTAATATTTGATCAGATATTTTGTAGCTCATAAATATTCTGTGCAAACAGGATTTGGAATGCTTAGATAACGTTCACTTCTATAGCTGTGCAAGAATTTAGTTTTATTCATAGTATCCAACACTTTATTAATATTCTTTGCATTGGCACACTGCAACAGTGGCTACCCTGACGTATAAAGCTTTGGTTCCAAGCTTCATCTTTTCCTTAAGTCGATTAGTAAAACACATGAAGTCAAAAGCCATGACCATTTTTAAGTTCTCGATATGTACCGTGAAATGGCTCTGAAAACACATTCCATTTATATTCTCACCACAGTGTAGGACATGGTTTTCTCAGCGTGTACTCCTACCCAGCACACTAGTCATACAGAGCAAGTGACAGCGATGTATAAAATGGATCCATACGGATTTCGCTCTTAAGTGTTTAGGGCAAGACCTGCAGGGCTGTCAGAGTGTGGGTGGCCACTCCTGGCTAAGGTGCCCCGTTGCCCCCTCCAACACATGACCTCATGTGTCACCAAATAGGGCACTACCAGCTTCCAGAAGCTCAGCATTCTTCTCTGAGAACCTCCTGCTAACATCAGCTTGCTGCTCCTGCTGAATGTCTGACCGGAGAGGCTGTGAGAAGGATCTGACCTCGTGAGCCAGGCGTCTGCTCCTCTCAGCGGCTTCCTCCCTTATCCCCTCTGTTCTAAGCCAGCAGAGCCCGTGGGCCCACGCGCCCTGTGCTGGGAGCAGGAGGAGGCGGGGTGATTCAGGGGAATGGTGTCCCGTCCCTGGAGCCCAGATCCAAGCCACATCTCCCAACAGCTGTAATGGTAGCAAAGGTGATGTCCTGTTCTCCAACCCATGATGTCCTTGTCTCAGTAGGTTCTGAATACGGGTGGAAAACAGGGCTCCTCAAGCTCTCAGGAACCCGTCTTGGGGACGGAGGGCAAAGCAGGACAGGGTTAGAAATGGGAAGAACAATATGACAAGATTCTCTCTGGAAAAAACACACCCCGCAGAAGAAGGGAAGGGTTGTTCAGACCAGAAGGGCCCTCCAGGTGTCCATCAAGCCCACAGATCCTGGACGCAGAGACCTCCAGCTCACCCACACTCTCACAGCAGGCCCCCAAAATGTCCTTTTAGGCAACCTCATCCTCCTCCCATAGAATGGACAATTCAAGTATTAACTCTGGGTCTTGCTCTGTGTGTGTGTGTGTGTGTGTGTGTGTGGGTGGGTGATGTGTGCACATGTGATGTGTACGCATGTGATTGTACACAGGATCTATTTGTCATGTGTGTATGTGGTATGTGTGTGCATGCGTGTCACATGTGCGGTGTGTGTGATCTGTACGTGTGACCCATGCATGTGATGCATACGTACCCCTGATACATCTCTGTATGCCTTGTGGGACAGATCTGTGTCTATGCTGTGTGGTTTGCGTGATGTCTGTGTGCACACTACACGTGTAATTTACATGCACCGTGTGCAGTTTTACATGATGCATGTGAGCCATGGATACCTCTGCTAGATAAATAACATGCCTATATGACGTGCTCGTGACCTGTGGGAGGCATGCGCGTTGCTGCTGGGCGTGTGAGTGTGAGCCCTGACCCAGAGTGTGGGAGCAGGGGAGCAGCCTTCACTGCCATTTCCAGACACTTCTAACTGCAGGGGGCTCCCCTTCCTCCCGGAACCGAACGCACACCCATCGCCTCTGTGAATGCCCGTCATGTGAGCACAGGGGCTTGCCAGTGTAGTCCTGACTCCCATCTGGGGAGGAGTCCTTCTCCAGCCGACGGGATCGATCTCAGTGCCCTTCCTCCAGCGCAATGGTAATTCAGCACTGCCGGATTCTGCTTCTCCAGAATGATCGTCTGCTTTGCTAGATTTTCCCAACCTTGTCTCTGCTGGATTTGCTCTGAAGGACGGTGCCCCAAAGAATGCAGACGACGAGGAACGCCAACACAAACCAGACTGCTCAGAATTGGAAAATGCTATCTCTTTCCTTATTAGGTACAGCTGAAATAATAACTTAGTGATTATCTAGTGGAGATTTTTCCTTTTCTCCTTAAAAAAATGCCTTCAAAGCAGAAATGTCAACATTTTAGGAAGTGGAGTCCTCCAAAATGAGAACCAAATGTAAGCAACAGAGCCTGATGACGCCATCCGCTGTCCCCGGGAGCCCCCACGGCAGGGTGTAGGGACAGAGCCTTCCCTTGCTCACCTGGAGCCACTTCTTCTACTCACAGGGACCTCAAGAGCAACAGGCGGCCTCTGCCCATTTGGAAGCCACTGGGATACCTGCTGCACACCAGCGCTGCATCTCTGAGCGACTGTCACTGGGGTGCGTCACCTCCCCCTCCAGCTCAGGCCAACAATTGAGTGGTCACACAGGCCCCCTGGGGCCCTGCCCATTGCTGGTGTGGTCACCAGGTCATCTGGTGGGCGCCTTCAGGATCACTACAGAAATCTACAAATCTGATGGATGTCCTGCATTATTTTTCTTTCAAAAGGGTGCATTCATAGAATGACTTTGTCTAAAACCCAGGACACCAAAGAAACGATTCAGTTAAAATATTCTTTTCAAAAACAATCTCACAGCATTTTATTTTCTAGAAAACTATTAGGCAGAACACATGATGAAAAACCCCATCTTCAACGACGCTGGATTTGTTTTATAATATCGAACCGTCGTGACGCCTTCTTTTATCTCATTGCTCCATTTAGCGACTTTTGCATCTGCCAGAAAACAGGAGAGGGAACTCGGCCTCCCACGGGATGTCTTGGAAGAAAACAAATTGTTTAGGGTGAAAACAGCCGTGAAAAGTTTACCCTGAAGAGTCAAACCAGGCCCTGAAGTATCGGGGATCTGCGCGAGAGGCAAGAGCGTTCGGCCCGGGCTCTCCCCGCTGCCCGCCCGCACCCCATGTAAGTGGGGTCCGCCGGCCACGCTGCTCAGAGATCCTCGGAACTGAGCGATCCAAGCAAGCCTTGCATCTTTCCATTCTTGCAAGAGCCCAGAAGACAAAACCGCCGGGAGCATGGACTTGTTTTATTATTTCATTTCGTAGGCAAAGAAACAGGCTAAAAAGTGAAGAGACGGGAGGGCCGGTCCCCAGGCAGGTGGGGCTCTCAGGATGACTCCTGCTCCATCCCACACTGCCCAGTCCACACCGGTCAGGCAGGTGCACCCAGCACGGTCTGACTCTCTGCTGGGGCACAGGGGGGGTACGTTTAGGGAATTTCGGAAGAGATGTGCTATCCTGTAGGAAGCTCATAGTTTGCTTCCCTTTAGAGAGCATCTGTATCTTGTGCTATAAAAGCCCTTTGATCATTTAAGCTACTTGAAGTCACTGCATTTTGGAGACCACCCATTCACGGAGCTTTCACCTCCTGACGCTGCTGTGTCTGAGTCTGTTCAAAGGAAAGTAACACAGAGGTTGAGCGATTTCTAACGGATCATGTGACCAAACGCAAAGGACCTGCGGGTTATCTCACTGGGGAGGAGAACATTCAAGTGTGTGAGTTCACTGTCCTTTAGCATTGAGAGATTTCCATGTGGCTTAGATGATCACTCAGGAACTGTGCAACTCTGAGAGCTTATAGTTTGAAGAGTTCAGACTTCCTGCTCTGAATCTGAGGGTAGGGGCTGTACGCTACCACCCGCACAGGACGGCAGATGTCCACACGTGCCAAGGACAGGCTCCTGGGAATGAGAGGAGCGGCATCACTTAAGGACATGGTTTCCCCATGAATTAAGAGCACGGGGTTGGAGGAGGAAAAATGGTAGAGCATTTGAAATAGGTCATTGGTTTAAGACAGAGCAAATCATAAATATGCAAAAAACACCAATTATAAGTCAAAAGAAAATAAAAGAGATACAAGAACGTTATGAAAAGAGCTGCAAATGAATATTCAGCAAGCTTGCCGCATCTCATAAGCACCAAATTTGGCTTAAATAAAACAATGCTCTTGCTCAGGAGAGAAAGCGATCGGGTAGAACTTCCATCCGTGGAGCTCTCAAGCATGCTGTGAAGACACCCAACGCCAGCTCCTTGGCATTCCTTGTGATGTTCAAAGAATTAAATTTGCTGTATGCCCGGGCCTGAGGGTTTCTGCTTTTTATCATGTAGTGCAGACTAGAAATACTGTGTTTGGATAATAACATCCAGCAATCCTTAAGACATGTGTTAGAATTCTCTAACTCAAAATCCTTCCAAATGAATAGAAGGGGAGTCAGAAACAAAGTCTGTTGGACTTAATGTGTGTGTGTCTCCCCAAAATTCACAGGTAGAAGCCTTCACAGGAGGTGGGGCTTATGGGAGAAACTTGGGTGTAGGTGAGGTCATGAAGATGTGGCTCCCCTGATGGGATTAGCATCTTCACAAAGATAGGAAGAGTCCAGAGCCCTCTCTCTCCACTATGTAAAGACTCAGGGAGAAGGGGCCGTCCACAAGCCAGGAGAACTCTTACCAGGGGTGGATTTGTCAGGCACCTTGATCTGGGATGCCCTCACCTCCAAAATGGAGAAATCACTTAGTGTAGTCTGAGTCCCAGTCGGAGGTGTTCTACCAAGGCAGCCCAAGCACCTGAGCAATGGGCATTACAGGGCTCGAGTTTGAGACTGGAAGTGAAGATCAGGAGGCCACCTGACACACTGTGACGTCCTATGGAAATGGCCACTGAAACCAGACGGTAGGGCTGGTTGTGACTCTTCCTGTCATTACCCTCTTTTGTATTACATCTGTTACTATTAAGTCTTTCTGAATAGCACACAGCCTGTTGTTTCTGCAGCCACATTTGGGTTGAAGGATACAGATCTCATGTGTAGATGGGGTTCAGGTCCAGCATCACAGGGAGATAAAACATTTGAGACACTTGCTCATCTCAGAAGTGAGCCATCAGCTCATCATAAGCCACAAGGAAGAGATGAACCTAGAAGATACTCAAGACCTTGGTAGAAAGTTCCTTCCATAATGCAAGTCACTGAGAATGCGGCTTCCCGAGAAGGGAAAGCTGACTTAACCAAGCAGAAAACCAAACGTGTACTTCTGAGCTCAGTGTCTACAGATGTGAAATGGATGGGGATAAGGATGCCTTGATGAATAGTTGAGAATAAGAAAAAAGAGACAAAACAGAATTTCCAATTTTCTGAACTCTGCGGGGAAAGACTAAACCAGCCTCCCACCATCGAAGACAGATAGCTCACTCCCCTTTGCACAGAGGAGGGTACTGTCACACTGTTTATTCTCTTGTCTATCTTGGACTTCAAACCCATGGAGCAATCTCAGCACTGGGGGCTCAGCTCCTCTCCACCACGGTAAGAAAGGAGACCGAGCCAATACATTATATGGGAAGGAGGGAACCACCACCACTATAACTGACATTGCACAGTTCTCTGGCATCCAAAGTGGGGACCCTCATAGCCTTTGTACTGTGACCAATTTTGCAGGCCATTTCTTCAGAGCAAGGCTACCAGATATTTCTCTCCCCACTCCCTGCGGTGTTAGCAGAGCTCCAGCTCCAATTTCAAGAGCACCTGATGACAAAGCTTGTCTCTGTCGGGTTCCAGCACTATCTCCTGTCACCCAGCCTGCTGGTACAGTGATGTTTGGATGATAACACCTGACATTTTGTTAATCACCCAATCAATGATTAACTGAACTTTGTATCTCAGCTAAAACCCACAGAAATTATTATCACCTTGGTCCTTGCCGAGTCCAAAGAATCGGAGGGTTATTTATCTCAAAGAGATTCCGCTCTGCTCATTTCAGAAACTCAAGAGATCAAATGGTCCTGGATAGTCCAAAGGGTTATTAATTACAGGTCTCGGAATCATACCAAACTTGCTCTCCCGTATGTAATGACACACACACAACAGAATGCACTTTAAGTGATATGTCTTAGTGCTTTTCAAAACTTTAGAAACATGTAATTCTATACTAATAAATCTCAAATTTTACTAATCTTAAACCAGCTTTCCTAAGGATCTTCACCAAGCAATATACAACAATTTGCTTCATTCTGGTGATTTCCATGAACTTAAAAGTGAAAAAAAAAATTAGTACACTTTAGAGTTTCACTAATTTAGAGCCTCTAATTAATCTGAAGCCATGAAATCTAGCTTCCTTTAAGCGCCATACAGAATTCCCTTCATTCATTGCCACTTTACGGGTGACATATTTGATAACCCCTCATTAAAATTTTAAAAATTGGTAGGTGATCAGATTCAAATAACAAGTATCACCAAGGCTATCAGACCCTTCAGTCTGTGTGGCTTGGATCAAGATGAAATTATAATTTCATATAATATAATATAAATTATAATGAAATTATAATTTCATATAAACGCCACTGCGTTTCATGGCGCACATGTGAGATAAAGATTTCCTTTCAAGGAAAACGGTGCCCCAGAGGGGAGGCCCGCCTTTTGTGGGTACGTGGGGTATTTTTGCACTGATGACCTGTGACATGTTTCTGTCCCATTATAACCTACCCAACAGGAGGCAGACTTAAAATTAAATAGACCAAACATCACGCATCCTCTGATTATGACTAAGATGACACTTTATGAAGGTACACAGACCTAAACAGAGATAGCAAATATAATGTGACAACAGAGGGACAACTGGTTAGGGAAGAGGCATGGCAACCCAGGGACGGCATGGCCAATCTTGGCTGTGAATTTAAATGTGACATTAGCAAGCGTGTTCACAGAAAGGCAACAGATTGCAAACTCCTGCAAAAACGAGACGCCAAATACAGAAGAAACACAATGGGTGCTGTGATTCAGAAGCTCTACTTTTGAACTGGAATGCCCTTTTTAGTAAGGGCAAAAAATGTTCCACAAAGTCACACTGTAATTAAAAAAAAAAAAAGATAAGTCACTGCCTGGATGCATAAACAGAACCATTTGTGAATAGGAAAACAAAAAATTTCCTCTTCCAAACTAAACTTTACATGTTTCCTTAATGATACCAATTATGGCGGGGGGAGGCCTGGCAGCAACTTCTCTTTTAACAGAATAAAAGGCCAATATGAACTTAAAGACAGTCTCTCCCCGGCGTGCTCTCCCCTACTCTATAGGAAGTGATGTAATGAATGCCTCATCTCGGCGCATATTAAACCAGCACCAGCTGTGCGTGGCATTTCTGCAAGAGCATGACCAGCTCCAAATGTCTAAGGAATGTAGGTTTTAACGTTTCAGTGGGTTCTCCGGTAATTTCTAAATGATCCGTCTTTAAAACTAAGTATCGTGTTGGAATGAACGGAATTGTAACCCACCAAATTCAATTCTGGCCTGAACTCTGCGTTCTGTAAGGCTGCAAAGATGCATTTTTAATGCCGTTGACATGAGATCTTGATTTCTGGTCAATTTCACCCAGAGACGATGCATTAGTTTTGACCAAATCACTGAGAAGCATGTTTTGTTTTCCCAAATGACCACGAGAGTCCAGCAATTTTCCCAGGTGGCAGCATTCAAGGACCATAATCCAGAAGAGCAGACTTTGCGAAACTGTGGTGGTCTGGCCATGACGAAACATCACGGGGGCGGGGGGGAGCGGAAACAGTAGACATCAATGCTCCCATAGTTCTGGAGGCCGGAAGTCAGATCCAGTATCGGTAGGTTTGGATTCGCCTGAGCCCTCTCCCCGGCTTAGAAAGGGTCTTCGTGTTTCATTCCAGCTGTGTCCCTGCACAATCTTCTCTCCACATGGCCCTGGTGTCTCCCTGTGGGCCCTAATCTCTTCTTCTTGTAGGGTTTCAGGCACCTGCACCAGAGTCCCCCCAAATAGCCTCCTTTTAAAACTTCATCACCTACACATGCCCCCTCTCCACAGGCAGTCACATTCGGAGGTACTGGAGGTTGGGGCTTCACCATACTAACTTTTTAGGGGTAGGGGAGGCACAATTCAGTCCGTAATAACATGATGCTGAGTTTTAAAGACAGGTTATTTAGAAATTACCAGAGAACCCACTGAAACGTTAAAACGTGCATTCCTCAGACATTTGGGGCTGGTCATTCTTTTGCAGAAATGCCACACACAGCTGGTGATGGTTTAACAGGAACGGAGATGAGACAGTCGTTACGTCACTTCATTCAACCAGCGTTATCTAGCATTCATTTATGACCAACCAAATGTTTTACCCCTTCCCCATGAAATCAATGTCATTGGGATAAATGCAGTAAAACAAACCAAGAGAAGTCAACAAAGCAAGCAAACACAGGAGACACAGAGCCAGCTTGTCACGAGCGGGACGGTGAGCTGCCGCTATAGCTCCGAGCTCTGGGGGAACCGAGGGTGCTGCCGTCATGGGTGTTCACGGCGACCTGTCTTGACAAGAGAGGGTCCTGTGGTTGAAGGAAGACTTATGATAAATGGAGCCTACTTCTTCCAACACTATTACAAAACTTTCCTGCAAAAAATTAAACCACTAAAACCACAAATGCAGACGTTCCCAAATTTCCCTATTTCACAATGCTCAGAGTGTCTTGTGAATTTTTCATAGCATTCCTAGGCCAAAGGAAATACCGCAAAGTATTGCGTATGAAGTAGTCGTGTCCAGAAGAGTTACGTATTGTGACCTAACAACTTAGTAGTTGTTTGGGGGACGACAACGACATATATATAACAATAAAATATAATATTTTTGTCTCATTCTTCAAAGACCCAGGGACTTAGGATGGGCCCTCAGTAGCCAACGTGTTCGTGGAACACTGTGAACCTTCACAGCCACTGGACTCTGATTCAGCACCACCACAATCATAATTCCTGTTCTGTCTTGACTTCTTGGATTTTTGAAAATTTGAAATATCATGAGGTGCCCCCCTGGGTGCCTTGGCACACAGTTTGGAGAACCACATCCCTAATAAACTACAGTTTTGACAAAATAAGTAATTAACATGACAGAATTGAAAGTGTTCCTATAATCAGGATGGGGCACGTGCAATGTTTTCTCCTTCGTAAACTCTGAAAAGGTCTACTGGATTAGACCAAAAATCTAGGAGACTGGTTGGCAGCTTATACAAAGGGGTTTGCTTCTCCTAAGTAAGCCCAACCTGAAGGTATTATGGTGCAGGTTTTTTAGAAGATCCAGCTGACAGGAGCGAACCTTGGTGGGTTTAACCTGGAGGGGTAAAGTGTTCTATGTGTCAGTTTTGTGACTGAGTCGAGGCTGACGTAGGGGCAGAAGGAGACTGTGGCCCGGAATGCCACGTTCATGGATGCAAGAACCACACAAGAGGGAGGTAGTTGGGGGTCAAAGTTGGCAAAATGCCCTGGGAATAGCAGAAAAAAAAGAACAAAGCCTTGTGTCATTGTCAATGGCAGGTACTTCCCTCCTCAAGCCCCCTTGTCTTCCTCAGAGAGAAGTGAAGATCTATTCCACCCACAGGCCAGGGTCTCACCCAGAAAGAGGGGGAAAGTCTCTGGAAATGATAATTTGCAATGGTTTCCAAACAGCGAGCTTCACACACGCTTTTTCAGCCTTTGAGGAAAGTAAGAGATAAAGCCCCGACCTTCATCTGGAACTGTCACGATCACATTTTAAAATGCTAGTGTTTCCAAGTCTAAGTGCATTTCTGGGATGAATTAACTTGCTTCCTGATGGTGTGAAGAAGTACTGCAAGCCAGGCAGGAAACGGAAATCCATCCAAGGCTACCAGAACTCCAAAGAACAAGTATAAAAAGTTAAGAATCTTCACTTCCACCTTCCAGTGGACACATTACATAAATAAGTCTGTCCATTAAAAAGTCAAGAGTAAAATGATTCAATGACTAGTCCAGAGATACTCATTTTTTTTTTAAGGACCAAAATAAAGAGTGGAAATCCTAGCTGAGAAGTCATGATTTCCCCTTTATTTTGTATCGCAAATAAATCAGACCTTAACCAAGTACAGCAATATTTACTATCTCACAGTTTATTTTAGAAAAACAGCAATGCCTTTCTTTACAATTGAACAAGATTATTTGGGGCATGAAATTAAATAGAGCAGCACAAAAGTTTACTGAATGTTCAAGAAACAGAATAGTCTGAGAAGTGGTCTTTACACGAGAAAGCAGGAGAGGCAGGCCTTACGGAGCGTCCCAGGGTCCTGTGGCCCTGATAGCTGCCTTCCTCCCATCAGACAAATTAACCTGCTGTGCCTGTGAGGGGGGCACATTTCTCAAAGCTCAAGGACTTCTGCGGGCACTGCTCTGAAAGACGCCAATGAAAAAAAAACAAAACACAGGCCCAGCATCAGAACCACACGGCAGGGGAACCGAAATGGGTGAACAGTTTGACCGTAAGAATACGCATTTAAGACATTGCTTTGTTTAACTGAAATTCGACAACCAAATTCCACAAGCAGCAAGAGAAACAGTTTTTAACCACCGGGCTCAAGAGAACCACACAGACCTGGACCATCACCCTGGACCCCACCCAGCAACGGGGATTCTGGGCTCTGGTTCATTCCTGAACTTTTCCCCACAGCGAGCCAGGCTGCTCCTAACCACGAAGTAGCCTCCCCTCACCACACACAAGGCTTTCTTTGCTTCCTTCATTGTTTCTCATTTTTCCTTTGGGACCAAGTCTTAAAGCCTTGTCTACTGGAGGGGCGCCTGGGGGCTCAGTCATTAAGTCACTAAGTGTCTGCCTTTGGCTCAGGCCAGGATCCCAGAGTCCTGGGATTGAGCCCCTTGTCTGACTCCCTGCTCAGCGGGGGACCTGCTTCTCCCTCTGCCTATTTGTGCTCTCTTTGTCAAATAAATACATAAAATCGTTAAAAAAAAAGCGTGTCTACTTGAGCTCTTTCCACTACTTTGAACCCCGACTCCCCATTTCCCGTTTCAAACAAGACAGTAAGCCCAGCATAACGCCGAGGGTGGTCAAAGCCACTGACCCTTGCTGTTCCCTCCTCACTCCCTGCCGTGACTCCCGAGGAGGGCCTCTGAGCCCCTGGGCGCCATCGGCGGCCCAGGATGCCCACAATCCCCCCTCCTGTGGCTTCCTGGGTTCCACGCTCCCTAGGGTCCCCCTGTTCCACGGACTCCCCTGCTCTGACCCCAATGTTCCACTCTCCAGGGTGCCATGTGGGCCCCGATTTCGCCCTCCCAAGGTCATCCATGTCCGTGACTTCCTCAACACCAATTCCCAAGCCAGACCTCAGTGGGGATCTGGCTCGGAAGGCTGCTCTCCGAACGGCTGTATTTCCATTTTACCGTTGGCCCGAAACTCCATCTAGGTCCTGCCCCAGAGCACCTTCAGCTTCCGGTCAGGCACCACCCTGCAACTCCCCTCTGGGCCCCACACCCTCCTCTGGGGTCCTCCGGTGTGTTCACTGCTCCATCCAGGCCTGAGGCCGTTGCTCGCAGAGCTCTCTGGCTCTCACACAGCCCCTTCCTGCTCCTCCTTCCAAGGGCGCGTGCTCCTTCTCCCAGGCCGGCTCCTCCCCGCACGTTCTCTGAGGGCCTGTCCCTCACCAGCACTACACCCAGGCATCTCCTCCAAGATCCCTTGCCCCCAAACGCAATATCTGCTTATTGCCTGCCTCTCCAGCTCTGCTCTGTGTTCCAGGAGGGCAAGGATCCCATGTATTTTATGCCCTTATGTATATATCGGGTAATTCCTAAGGGGTCTATCATGATGTGCATCAGAGAAACATTCTTCGAATGAATGAACATACCCCTCATATCCACATGATCCACTACCTCACAACGGAGAGATCTTCATTTGTACATGGAGTAAAAATCTGTTCTCTCATTTAACAGGTGCTGCTGACAGCCTACCGTGTGCCGGGGACTGTTCAAGGGGCTGGAATTTTGAGAACAAAGACAAAAATCCCTGCTTGCCCTCACGAAGCTTACATTGAAATATGATTTTTGGCCTTAGATCAATCTGCTCCTTTTTTCTGCCTCTTATATTTGGAAATAAAGCTTCATAATTGCTTTGTAAGATGGTATCCTTAATATCAGGACTGTGCTTTGGCATACAGCTAATGTCCCTGCAAGAAATCCATGCAAATGATATCAAGAATACACATGAAGAATTTGGACCCCAAATGGTCCTATCAAAGCTATCCTGGGGGGAAAAAAAATGCAGACATGTGTTTTGTCACGTGAAAGAGAATGACACCTTCCTAGGCTGGCCAGATTTGACTCTGATCTGCTGGGGAAACTAAAACATCAAAAGAAAAGATGTGTGTTAAAAAGGGCAGGGTGAGTAGGTGGTGAAGATTTTAATTCTGGAAGCAGAGAATAAGTCCAGTCCCTGATGAAAACAGGGCTGTCCAGAGCAGACGGCATCTTGTCAGCTGCTTCTCGCACCTGGCTCACCTGGCTGGCGCGTCGCCCCAGCGGACGTGCCCACTTAAGGCTTTCAGAAGTCCTGTCTTAAACCATGAGTTCTCAACAGGGCTGTATCCTTCCCCCAGCAGGCAAAAACATGGCTTCTTGGGGAAAGCAAGAAAAAGTATCTTTTTGTTTTGTTTTGTTTTGTTTTGTTTTAGAGAGAGAGAGAGAGTGAGTGAGCATGGAGGTAGGGAGGAAAGGCAGGAGAGGGAGCGAGAGAATCTTAAGCGGTTTCCATGCCCAACGCAGGGCCTGATGTGGGGCTCGATCTCACAGTCTTGAGATCAGGACCCTCATGGAAATCAACAGTCAGACACTTAACTGACCGAGCCAGCCAGGTGCCCCAAGAAATTTACTTTTTGAATGTATAATGCACAGACACGCTTACCTCACTTAAATAAATATGCAATATTCTAAAATTTCATGGGGGGGTTAGAAAAAAAAAGTCTAAAACGGTTCTTTAGGAGAGTAATAATGGAGAAGAGTCAAGAAACCTTGCCTGAAACATCATTTGTGGTATCTCCGTGCTCATGGGTGGCCTCTGGATAAAGAGGCTTCTTGGTACAGAAATGGTTAAGAGATAATTTCACAACCTATCTGATCTATGACAGTCGTATTCCTCATGATACATTAACACATTAACTCCCTGGGCTTACATATCATTATTTTTCACTTTTGTTAGAGCAAGTCAGTCTCCCACGTTTGGCTGGCGAAGTGTGCTTTACTGACAAGATTACACCCAGGAGCTCTCCAGACTGAAGGCCACTCCCCACAGGAGAGAAAGCCCCCAGGTGGACAGACTTTACCTGTTCAGACAGGCTTCCCCGGGAGACATCATTCTTCAAATTAAGACCAATTTATCTGACTCCACCAGGCACAGATTTAAAGACACGCTTCTTAATCTATGCATATTTCCTTTTTGCATTGCACATAAATCACGCCCAATTCTGCAAGTGACTTTTGCCATCTTTTATAGCTACAATGAATCTAATGAAAACATCATGATCACATACAAATGCAAATTTCACACGCAAACTGTGCTCTGTTTAGGGAACTGAAGACTCGCATTTTAAAGTGCACTTTACTCGCCATACAAATACCTCCTCTGATTTGTGCTTAAGAATGGAAAAGGCAAGATAAGGCTTCACCAAGGTGCTTTCCGCACAAGAGCTCCTTGCAGCAAGGTCTTGAAATGTGCTGTGCCTTCCAGTCGCCTGGCAGTTTAAAAAGATATGTATGTGCTCAGGACCCACGCCTGGAGAGTCAGTAAGCTATTATTCTCTTAACATAAATCTCCCTGGACTTATGCACTGGGAATGGAGAAACGAATGCCAGACATGAAACATGACTAGCCTTGAATACCGCCGAGACAAAGAAACAATTCGGGGGAGAGGAGCTGAATATTTCATCAAGGATGGAATGAATACTGGTTCATGGTAATGAGGACACGTTACCTCCTCCGAGGAGGTGGGCTTTGCTATTCAAACTAAAAATGTAAGGTGTGGTGTGATTATTTAGACCAAAGGAAAGACATCCTTCCGCTCCTGTAGGAGGGCCCTGGGCTGATCGAAGGAGGAGATGGAGGCTGCGGTCCAGGGTCCAGGCAGGAGAGCCTGAGCCTGGATTCCCCCTGAGGCCGAGCTGTGCGGTGAGGGCAGGGGAGGAGTGAGGCTCCCCAGCTGAGCCAAGGCCAACCTCAGATAGTCATGTGGGAGCAGACAAATGGAGTTGCCGAGGACCCACAGGAACGGCTGAACTAAGGCTGAGGGGAGGCGGTGGAAGACAATACACCGGTACTGTGACCTCAGAGAAATATTCTCAGGAGGATGGGCTTCCCTGGAACTTCCGAAGGAATATTTTTAAATGCACTCTTTCAGGATTACAGAGCCCCTAGCCATCACGCACCCCTAAACTTCATTTTGAAAGCAAAGAGCAAACGTTCACTAATTTCTAAGACAAGTGGAAAAAAGAAATCATCATGTTAACACCAGTTAATAAACCAGCACTCTGAACTTCTACGTCATTCTCTTGTTCTTCTGTGAGACCAAGACAGCATGCCAGGTCTAAGGGTGTTTGGATAGCAAAGCTGATCAAGCTGGGATTCATAAGCGGGATTACACCTCATTGCCTACAAATACGCAACCTTGCCCTTTGCATTAAGAGGGCATCGCACGAAATGAATGAGTCAAAGACAAACATCATGTGATTGGACGTACAGGGAGACTCTAAAAACAAGAGAAGCAAACAAAGGAAAAACCAGACACTTCAATACAGAGAACAAACTGACGGTTGCCAGAGAGGAGACGGGAAGGGAGGCTGGGTAATGTGCAGAATGGATGAGTTATGCATAGAAGTGTCGAATCGATACGTTGTATGACTGAAGCCGATGTAACAATGTACGCCAACTACACTTCAATAATAAAATGCTGGTACGAGGAAACTTTGGTTAAAAAAAAAAAAGTTGTATTTAAATGAACAATGAGCGCCAGGATGGCTCAGTCGGCGAAGAGTCTGACTCTTGATTTCAGCTCAGGCCATGATCTCAGGATCGTGTCCCTGACAGTCCGGCTCTATGCTCGGTGAGGAGTCTGCTGGAGATTCCCTGTCCTCCCCTTCCCCCACTCCCACGGGCAGGCGCTCTCTCGCTCTAAATAAATAGATGAAATCTTTAAAAACAATTAAAAAAAAACCAAATTGTCATTGACCAAATTGAGATTTATTTTATTTTACAGATTTTATTTATTTAATTGACAGAGAGAGATCACAAGTAGGCAGAGAGGCAGGCAGAGAGAGAGGGGGAAGCTGACTCCCCGCTAAGCAGAGAGCCCGATGCGGGGCTCAATCTCAGGACCCTGAGATCATGACCTGAGCCAAAGGCAGAGGCTCTAACCCACTGAGCCACCCAGGTGCCCCCCCCATTGAGATTTAAATGTTAAACTCTGTCTTTCATAAATAAAAACATTTTAAACTTCACTCAACCATATAAATAAATAATACAGTCACGTGTATTAAATTTTGCACGGACGACTGACGAATGGACTCGAGCACATGAGTATGCCCAGCAGATTTCATTTTTTCTGGGTCTGTCCTTGATCCCGCTGTGCGTCTCACCATCAGGTTCAGGCCCGCTGGGTAATGGCTCAAGAAGAGAGAACTGTGAGAAAATTGCCCGTCATGTTGTGTCATGTCACGACAGTAAGAGCCGTTCCAGGATCACAAATGATGTTCTCCTCCACAGGTTGTCCTAACACCCCGTAAGGACCCATCTGTGGGCACGCCCATAAACATGGCACATGCAAGCCTGAGTAACAGCCTTCCTTGGGTTTACCAAGTACTGCAAAATCACTGCACTGCGGCTTTCTGCCAGTGGAGGCGGCCAGAGCTCCGTACTGCACACAGCATTCACCTGCACACTTAAAGGAAAAACTGCACTTTGGCAATTTATGTACGTTGGAGATCATTACTGCCCACGAAAGTAACAGCTATTCCTACCAATCCTGGCAACAGGCAAGATGGCAACACCAGATGGTGTGGTGAGCACCTGTGAGAACCAGGGCAGCCGGGTTATGCGAGCACTCGGAGGGAGCAGCTAGGCAACTCCTTGCCCAGCCCCTCTCTCTGCGGACCTACAGAAGCCAGACATGCACACACTTGCTTCCGCAGGCTCCTATGTAGCTGGGAGTATATGTGAATCACCTTTGGAAAAGGAAGACTCTGTGTTGGCTTTTAATTTCGCACTAAAAAGGAACAGACACAATTCTTGGGAAATGTTCAGTTTCCTACTCCTACTTGCTTTGAATGCAGATGAAATGGCTGGATCTGCAGCAACCTCCACATGACCATGAGCGAAGGGCCAGTGGACTCTGGAAACATCAATCCCGATTTCATTGATCTGTTGGACCAAGGTCAGTGGCCATTCCACCTCTGGATTTCTTTTGACTAGAGGCAAGTAAATTTCCATTTGATCAAGCCTCCCTAGTTTGATTTTGTGTTTTCTGCAGCCGAATGTGAGGCTGACTCATAGGGTTGGGACAGCCCGATTGAGTTAGCAAACACAGCTTTCCCTGTGTTGTGGCATAAGCTTCTGTTACGAGTAGTTTTCTGAGTGTGTTTGGTGTAAAGCAAATGAATGAGTTGGGACCACACATGAAAGCTATGTATGGAATGTACCCTAAATAGTCTAGCACACCAATAAGAGAAGGAATTGAGACTGATCTGAGAAAAATTAACCTCTTTCTGGAAACCATGATGTCAAGAAAGACTTGAGTGAGAAAGACAGACTGGACAGGGTACAGGAGCGGGCGAAGGAGACCTCCTGCAGGTGAGTCTTGAGCTGAGTATGAAGAGGTCAGAATATGGCTCCTCCATACACGGGGGCCCACGCTTTGAGAAGAGCAAATCGGGCCAAGCATGAAGTCATCCCGAGTGTACCAGCCTGAGGGATAAAGGGACAACAGCAGACACAGAAGACACATTCTTTCCCTCCAGGAATGGACTCTAACCTTATGAAGGCAGAATAAGCTCACAAAGGGAAAACGTCCAGATTTCGCCCAGGCACCATTTTTGCCTGTAGCGAGCTGAATGCTACGCCCCTATTCAATGACTTGCAGTGTAATTAGGTTACGCATCAGAGATGACATCCTTCTAAAGTAGGGTGAGCCTTAGATCCATGACAAAGGACCCTGCGGGAAGAAAAAAATGCTGGAGAAGCCATGTAGAGATGACCCCGAGAGAGGAAGGATGGAACCACAGCCAAGAAACACACAGCGGCCAGCAGAGGCTGGGGGACGAGAGAGGAGGGTTCTCCCCTAGAACAGAGGGGGGACGGCTCTACTGACCCCCGGATGTTGAACCTGTAGCTTCCTGATCTGTGCGAGAACAGATCAAGTCTACGTCTTAGCAGCCTCAGGGAACTCACACACACATGCACACTCTCTGTCTTGCGGTGGGGACAGAGGGGAGGGCAGTGGAGCAGGAGACCCTTGGAAGGAAGGGAGGAAGGAGGGGAGGCTTGGAGCAGACACAGTGCAGAGAAAGTGCCTGGAGGAGACAAAGACAACGGATGTGAGCTTTCTCTGCTGGGAAATCACCCGGATGGGCTCGTTTGTTAAATGAATGCTTTTCTCTCAGCAGAAGGCAGTGCTGGTGAGAATAACAAGCTCAAAACTAAGCCTGTTTTATGGGGCTTTGTTTTAAACACAAGCATGGCTGAAGGTAAGAGGCTGGGGCAAAGTCTGTGCAAAAGCCCTCATCCTATGTGAAGCTTAGCGTGCAGACTGACTATGCCTCTGACCGGAGACTTCCAGGTGCTGACGTGTCTGAAGACCAGGAGGTGGGGGGAGGGGGTGCAGGAAGCCTTTTCTGAATCTCCTCCACACCTATATTCCCAGTTCTTTCTTCTTCATTTTTAAGTAGGTTCCACGCCCAGCCTGGAGCCCAACACGGGGCCTGAGCTCACAACACGGAGATCAAGACCCGAGCTGAGATCAAGACTCGGATGCCCATTGACAGAACCACCCAGCCACCTCTATTTTCCCATTTTTAAATTCATCATGGTATTAGTGTGAAATTGAACTATTAACGGCTAAATACTAAATTGACCTAACAGACCACTGTCAGAGGAAAAATAAACTGGATAAGTTGCTGGTGGGTCAGTGAAGGGGCATTTGGCCTTGGGCTCTGCGCAAAAGCTTTGACCATGTGGCTCCATCCTTCACTTTGGAAAAGGTAGGCTGGGGCCAGCTGTTTGCAATGCTGAAGCCTTCAGAGTCTGGCCTAGAGGCTTCCACAGAATCCACTTTATTCAGACACTAAGACATTTTAATAGTCATGGCCATGACTGATCAACAATTCTTAGACATATGAACTCGGACCAATGACCTTCACACCCCATCATTTTGGCCATGACTTTGAAATTTCTGATCACATGAACCAATCCACCTCAGACATCTCAAGCTCACTGCCTGTCCTGCCTTCCCTTCCAGCTTCCTACAGCCTCCTCTTGACCCATCGCAGGTGCCTCACTCCCAGCCCCTGCCGTTCCTGCTCATCTGTCAGCCTGGCTGCTGGCACTGCTTCCTTCTGTAAACGGCCAGATCGCACCACAGATGATGTGAAGTTCCTCCTCTCTAGTCCCCTTGCAACCACATCAGCTGTGCCCTGTAGTCAGGAACCCAGGACTCATGGCCTCATATCCTATCCACCCTACGCCAGGCACACAATTCAAGAGGATTCCACATGGATTTGAGATTGAAACACTACTGACGCATGGTCTCCAATCTTGGCAACAATAGGACGTCATGTCCACACAGCTCCGTTTCTGCTTCTGTCTCCTCCAAGCCAACCTCGGCCATTCTCTCAGTCTCCTTCCCATCAGCCTTTATGTTCACGTTGTCAAGACAGTCCCCTTTACTACACCGAGAAAACTGAGGCCACCTTCACTCCCCCCATACCTAACCCCTTAGCTCTACACCCACACCATGACTATAGAGCTTTCCAACTGGAGCCGTCCCTCTCGTTCAAGGACAGCCTCTCTGCTTTCACGCAAACCCTCCTCCAGGACTCCTCTGGGGCCTTGCTGTGGCCACAATCTCTTCAGCACCCTCCTGTTGATTCTGTCACCAAAGAGATCCGTGACTCCCTAGTTTCCACCCGCCTTGATTTCCACTCCCCTCTTGATTTCCATCAACCTTCTTGAAAACTAAGTGAGTCCCAAACTTGAATGTGCATCAAGTTTCATGGAGAAGCTTTTGGGGGTCCCTTGAATCCATCCCACACAGATGCGTGAACCCACATCTCTGAGATCTTGGCACAGAAGCCACTTTTTCACCAACCATCCTGGGATCTCTGAGACGGTTCATTGACGATATGCTCTTCCCTCACTTACGTCCATCTGCTCTGGCTTCCCCGCAAGGTTCCTTTATGAACACCTTCAAGTTAGTGATGACCCTCCAACGGCCGAATCAATCGACTTTTCTACCACCACCACGTACCTCCGTACGTGATCCCTGAATAAGCCAATGGGTGTGAATGAATGAATGAATGAATGAATGAATGAATGAATGGTCTCTTCTAGCTCCAGGCTTCTATTGCATATTTCATTGCTGTCCCACTGCTCCTGGAGGAAAGCAGCCTCAGCCTGGAAGAGGTGAAGGCAGGAGGTCACAGACTTGAAGATTCTGAGTGCTGATGACCTGTGAGCTCCTCACCCTGGAGTAAGCGCAGCCTGAGGGCACCAGCTTCTCAACGAGGGCTCTGCCTACCTTCCCCAGAAGCGGCCTGCACATCTGCTTTGAATCACACCCGAACCACAGCCTCACCCTGGCCCTACCTCTTTCTCCCTTGCCTTCGGGCATGTGGCAGAAAGAGCCGTGGATCAAGGACAGGAGGAAATAGCAAAAGCCTCCTACTGTTTCCTTTCCCTTCAGAGAGAAAATAATAATCAAGATGAATTGAGATTTCTGGAGGCTGCCTCTGTGGCACTCCAACTGGAGAAAAGATCTTGGGGGCTTGCTTTTACAGGAGCTCACAGCGGCTCCAGAAGCTGCTGTCCCCTCACTGGCTTGTCATTTGCCTCCCTTTCCCTGCTCAGGGGAGACTTGTTTACTGTTTGTACATGGCCCACCTCGACCGTCCAGTTTGGAGCAAACTGAGACTGATTTTAGAAAAATAATGAAGATGCCGATTCCTGGGCTCAGTGGAGCCGTAATGTTACATGGTCTGGAACATTTAATTGAGTGAATACCAGTTAAACACAACCACCACCACAGCAGTCACAGCCACTGCCAGACCCACGGGCACAGCCTGTTTACAGAGCTGCCCGTCTTACTGCTGAGCATGTGGGGAGGGCGGGGGCACTCAGCCCGGCCGCTGGGGGCCTAGGAGGACGGATGTGCAAATCACACAAACAATGACATTTTAGGAAAACATTTTTGATTTCCCCTTGTTCGCCTGTTCTTGAACAAGAACACAGTTCCCTTGGTCAGTTTCACTAAGCTCGGACGCGGACGCCTGCTGGAAACACCGTGTCGTCCGCGGGAGGAACTGCCAGTCAGAATGTCAGGCAGGAGGAAGCTATTTAGGGGCATCTGGGTGGCTCAGTGGGTTAAGCCTCTACCTTCAGCTCAGGTCATGATCCCAGGGTCCTGGGATCGAGCCCCGCATCAGACTCTCCAATCGGCGGGGAGCCTGCTTCCCCCACCCCCTCTCTGCCTGCCCCTCTGCCTACTTGTGACCTCTCTCTCTCTGTCAAATAAATAAACAAAATCTGTAAAAGAAAAGAGAAAAAGAAGGACACTATTTACTAGTGTGGGCTTCTGGGCTGACTTGAGTTCAGGTGTCCCCTCGACAGGGGCTAAGTCACACAACAGAGCATTGAGTCATCCTGGCCACGTACCCACTGGCGGGGATGTTATTTTGTGCCTCCAGTGATCCATCTGAGAAACGGGCATTTAAAGGATTACTTTCTACTTCTTCCAAAGGAACTTCGAGGTGTTGCTTCCCAACCACGAGAGGATGACAAGGAGAGAAAATACATGCTTTCTCCAATCAATAAAGGAATAGATGACTGAAGGATACAGCTACTAAGAAGTTCTGCGAGTACACACACGCACGCACACGCACATACACGCACACATGCACACACAAGTACACGCGCACACACGGATACACGCACACACACACACACACTCACGTTTCCCCATATGTGCAAGACACAGGGATGGCCAAAGGGGGCTGTCTGCCCAGCCGGTGCCAGCAACCAGGGGGTTCGCCCCGAGCCCCCAGGGGAGGCTGGGCCCTCACCAGGGCGTCCGGCTGGGGAAGGCCTCCGGAGGGAGTGCAGTCAGCTGCTCTGAGAAAAAGGCGAAAGGAGTATTTCGGAAACATCGTCACGTGAAACTCTGGTGTGTCTCTGTCCTTGACTAGCATTGAAAATTCGGTTGTTTGTCCCTGAGAAACATCCATAGCTCAGGAGGTGCCAAACACGGCTCCTTTTGTTTTCGAACAGCAGAGAGGAATTTTCATCTCCCACAAGAAGATCCGTGGGAGAAAAGAGAATAACAGATTGCTCTTTCCTTGAGGGTTCACACCATCTCTTACAAAGCCAGGGACTGTAAACACTTGGTGTCTGTTTGGAAAAAGCCGACTTCAACGCTCTCAAGTATTTCTGAAGCACAGGAAATTAGCATAAAGAATATAAATACCAGTGTATGCGGGAAATGACTCCTTAAAATATTAGGACATACATTCTCAAGTAATAAATGCTTGAGAATCAGCAAAGAAAATGGCTTATAAGGCATGTGCTGCTGAATAAACATGGTAAAGCGAGGACTGACCCCTCTTTTCAGTCACCCCTGCTGTCGTTCGGAGAGCCTGTCCTGGGGGTTCGTGGGTATCTGGGTATCCACTGCACTGAGCTCCTTATCAAGGGACAATTATAATTAGATAACAAACAAAACCACGATCCCTTGCAAACCATCTTGCCTTGAAGGACAAAGAAAACAGATTAAAAGGGAAAAGCCAAAAAGGCAAGCCAATTTAGAATTTTATACCAGTGTCTCACATAATTGGCTTCCAGAGGGAGGCTCTGGAAACTTGGGCTGGAGACTCCATTTCTCTTTAGACATCGTCTTTCTTCCTGCTGCTGGATAGGGTTCATGGGGTTGATGGAAGAAGGTGCAGCGACCAGCTCTTCTTATCAAAGCTGGGGACTGTTTGCTTTAATAACTTCAAATAGATTTTCTGGGGTGAAGCTTCCCCAAGTATAGAAAATACCCTCTTCCTAGTGACGTTCCGCTCATTGGGTCATTTGAGCATCGCACACTTTAATGAGGAAAAGACAGAAAAATGTCCCCATGCAAATTTACATTCTGGCTGGGAACAAGGGCAAGAGATGCATAAACTTTTTAATTATGTCAAAAATTAATTACAGACTGCAGAGTACAAAGAAGAGAAGTGCAGGGCACTGAAGCAAAATATTAATTACCACTATAAAAATGAGAAAGGCTCCAGGACTCCTCTTGCTTGAGCACTCTCCCCCACGAGGCTCCTCCCCCTGTAGGCTGCTCCCTCATGAGGCTCCTCCCTCCACAAAGCTCCTCTCCCAGGAGGTTTCTCCCTCATGTCATTTGAGTTTCTCCTCTTGCTTTGATTCCATCTGTTTGCCCAACGTGCCCAAACCTTGGAGCCTGATGTGCTGCCTCTGGTTCTCCATGCTTCACATAATGAACTATCTTGACTGGTCAACCTCCAGCAGGCGTCCCATATAGACCAGCTCTACAACCTCTACTGTGGGTGCCCAGAGCAAGCCACCACCCCTGCTGTCCCAGCTGTGCCCTCTAAACCAGTCTCACGGCTCTGCTCTGCCCTCTGCCCATCTCCTGTCAGCACAACGGCCACCATCTCTGACTGAATCAAAGTTGGATCACAACATTCATTTCTTCATGGTGCTCTGGTGGCTTCTCAAATCAACTCAGCAAAAGTCAGTGCCCTTAATGTTGCTGCCCGAGCCACGTGTGGCCAAGTCTCTTCAATGCCACGGCTTGTGTGCCCAGCTCCTGCACCCTGGTTTCCTTGCACTAGACCTCTCTTAACCCAGATGTCCATATACACAGATCTCACTCACTTTATGTTATCAATGATAAATGACCATCGTATTCCAACCAAATAACAATGATTCCCTTCTCCTTCCCTAGCACCATCAAAATCTAGTGGCTTTTTCTGCTGTGTTTTTTTTCACACAGCTATCACACTCTGTCATATACATAAATATATTTGCTTTCCATCTTGTCTTCCCCCTACTAGAATGTTAATGTCATTTGTGTTCACTGCTTTCCGCAGTTTCTATAAAAAGTGCCTGAGAGTAATTAATGAACCCATGTTGAATGCATATCGTGGAAGAGATGTACATTTGTTTGAGTCAGTATTCCATAAGAAGAACAATTCTCCTCTCTTCTTTTTGAGTGAGTTTGAAGAGGTTCTCTCTTCTTTACTGAGCCTCTCTCTCCTCCACTCCATCCTCACAGGGTCCCATGGAGAAAGAGAGAGATGCAAATGTGTCCATAGATGCAAATATGTTCACAGGGGTTCGCAGACATCTAATCCATACTCTCTAACTCATGCCTTCTCCATGCAGATGAGGTCAGGCCAGCAACTGACTTTATTAAAGCTCCTGACAAGACAAGTTCACTTTCTTGAGTCAGAGTCCCTGCTCATAAGCTAGTTTATATAATATTCACTGAGCTCATGAGGTAAGAAACTTCTTTGGTCTGAACTCTAAAGTGCTCAATACTGGAAACTTTCACACATGAGAAGTAACTTTTGGGGCGCCTGGGTGGCTCAGTGGGTTAAACCTCTGCCTTCAGCTCAGTTCATGATCTCAGGGTCCTGGGATCGAGCCCCACATTGGGCTCTCTCTGCTCAGCAGAGAGCCTGCTTCTCCCTCTCTCTCTCTGCCTGCCTCTCTCCCTGTGATCTCTGTCAGATAAATAAATTAAAATCTTTAGAATAAAAAAAGGTAACTTTTGGTAGAATTCCAAAAAAGTCTTGGGAGAAACTGCTGACAGGAAGAGCATTTTCTGTGGAATATATGTCATAGTATTTTATGGCTAAAACCAAGTCTCATTTTGGCACTTTTAAATAAAAAATGTCAACCTAATACCTCTCAGTGAATGTTTTGGACACTCAAGCACGTATTTCACTGATGGACCTCATAGTTTTTAATGCAAAGTTTGCATCATCTCCAGAGAAATAAAACTCAGGAATTTCTCCACCGACAGCCGGCAGCTCAGGTTTCTGCAAGCCAGGATGCCCTGTACCCTTCTGTCCCACAGCATCCCTCTGCCTTGAGGTTTGCAGACCACGGCCAACTCTCGGACTTGGTGCCCCTTCTACATACGTCAGATCCATGGTCCATGCAATCATATCTCGACCCTCCCCCCATCCAGAACCTAGTCCTATCTGGACCTGGTTAACACAGCCTCACGTGTAATGAGAAGGACAGTAAGTAGACGCTGCTGATAAAATCGACTCTTGCGCATGAACAACAAGACTCTGATTGTATGAGTAACAGGCGGGACCAAATGAATGCTGCCCGGGGACCTAACAGACGAGTGCAGAGATTCATTCAGAAGGGACACTGCGCAGCTGTTCCCAAGGCTCTCCCTGATGCTCTGGGCGCAGCTCTGGGCCCCCAGTCTACCCTGAATGAACTAAATCAACCTTCATATCATCTCCCAGATAGAAAAGGCTTGATGCCAAAAACACCCAACTAGGAAATGTAAGTAAATAATACAAGCCCTCAAGCTACGCATTCTATCTTACCTAACACGGTAAATCGTAAGCTACCAGGAGGAACGCTCTTTTTCCTCTTTTTCATTAAGTTCACCTTTCTAAAGGAAATGAGCTACATTTTGCTACTATTTTATAGAGGTGCCTTTGCGGGCTGCTGTGTTTACTGTTCTACATAAATAAAGTAGGATTTTCTTGAAGTTGCCTGGTCCCTGATGAAGCTCAGATTTTTGGTTCAGATTTACCTCATTCCAAGGCTTCCTGCTACAGAATGTTCCCCTGTTTTGCATTTATTTTGGGAACCTCTATTCAGTTTACCAATCTGTTGGCCTGTGCACAATCCCCACGCAGACCCCACAGATGTTTTCAGAAACAGGTAAGTGGGTTCTTCTTTTCTATTTGACTTACTACATAGAGCATTTTTTTTTTTTTTCTTTTTGGAAGTTCCCAAGATTTTAAATTCTTCAAGAATGTTAACATCAATAGGTTTTTTTTTTTTTTTTTCTAGGTCCAGGAGACAGACAGTGGGTTGGAAGTACAGGTTATCCGCCAGGTGAGTAGGGATCAGTGGGCACCGGGGGGACTCCAAGCCCACCCCAAGAGAGTGGTCTCCACCCCCTTTCTTCTGATTCTGTCTTCTGTCTTCCAGGAGGAGGTTATGCTTTATTTTCGCATAGGTTGTGAGACAGCTCTTTGGCCCTATTCTTCCAGTAGCTTATCAATTACTAATAACAAACCCTTTTTTTCTTTTTTTAATCTAGGATCTTATGTTTAATTTATCCAAAAGATACCAGCTTCCATTTGGCAGACATTTCCAGAATCTATTGTCATAATATTTAAACATGATTTCCAGATGAATTATATTTGGATGAAAAACAAAATCATATTCACAAATATTTAGGAAAACTAAAGTCCTGGGGCCGGAGAAAATCTTTCTAAACAAGACTGAGACCGGAGACGATCCAGGAAAAGTCGCAGACAGGGCTTACGGACAGGACTGCACACAGACATCGCTGAGATGGATTAACCAAAACAATTAAATAAAAGTAACTTTTTAAAATGCCCCAAAGCAAAAACACCTCAGACTTTTGCACGTATATTAATATAATGACATGTATTTTTTTTTTAAGATTTTATTTACTTAGAGAGACAGCACACAGAGGGAGAGGGAGAGGGAGAAGCAGACTCTCAGCTGAGCAGAGAGTCCAACGTGGGCCTCGATCCCAGAACTCTGAGATCATGACTTGAGACAACAGCAGACACTTAACCAATGAAGCCACCCAGGCGCCCCAACATAACCACATTTATCCTGGAAGTTCCTGCGGGCTGACTTTGTCCACGCCATAACATTCATGACTTTTGGTATGGCAGTATCATTGACCTGTACCATGGCCCTGTCAAATAATTTTGCATATTATTTTGCCTTTTCTGATGACAGAAGACAGGCAATACTGTCTTAATCTACTGCACTACTTATACAGAGAAAAAACCTTGCTTCCTTTCCCAAGGGCAAACAAACCCCAAATTCCCAATTTTTTGAATATGCCTTTGAATAAAGAGAAGACAGAATTCAAGAACGACTTACAGAACTATACAGCTATTTGTTTTAAAGATTTATTTGAGGGGGAAGGGGCAGAGAGAGAGAATCCCATGTGGAGCCTGATGTGGGTCTCAACCCCAGGAGCCTGAGATCATGACCTGAGCTGAAACCAAGAGTCAGATGCTTAATGCCTGGGTGGCTCAGTTGTTGAGCGTCTGCCTTCAGGTCAGGTCATGATCCCAGAGTCCTGGGATCAAGCCCCACATCGGGCTCTCTGCTCGGCCGGGAGCCTGCGTCTCCCTCTCCCTCTGCTTGTGTTCGCTCTCTTGCTTTGTTTCTCTTTGTCAAATAAATGAGTAAAATCTTAAAACAAACAAACAAACAAACAAACAAAAAACCAATAGCCAAAGCTTAAATGTAGCCTAATTTTGCAGCTTTGCCTTGAATTTATCCTCTCTGGTACATGTATCAGAAAGAGCTGCTATCATTATCTGAGAAAAGGAAATTAAATTGCAGAACGAAAACACTTCCACTATCAATTAATAATCTCTACTATTCTATCATTTTTTTTTGCAAGAGTCCCAAATTTAGCTTTTTTACACCTCTTTTTACATCACTATCGTTTTCTTTCATGATTAAGTACCGTGACCCCCCAAAAGGACTCATTCCCTTCTACCTCATTTCCAACAGGTCCTGTTAGCTTTGATTTTGATTTCCATCAATGGGGTCTAAGTTTCCCAGCCACGCATCTCCATGCCAGGCACACAATCTGCAGCCAACTGTGTCTGATGCCCACAGCGCAGGGAAGGAGGGAACCGTTACACGGCCAATGGGACTTTTGGAACCAGATGAGAAAGAGCCCATTTAACCTTGCCCAGTCAGTGCAAACATTACTTGATGGTTTTCCCATATGCAGGGAGAGAAAGCCTTCGAGGGTGCTTCCTCCAGGTGAGAATGATCACAAGTGCTGGGAACGCCTGGCAGTGCCGCGATGTATGTGTTGGCATGGAAGCTTCTGGAAGTCCCGTGGAGGAGTAAGATGGAATTTCTCAGATGCTCGAGCTTCAGGGTGGACAACTGAAAGGGATGACCCAGGAAGGCCGGGCAGAATTTAAGGCCCAAGGAAGGTCCTGCAGGCTTAGGTAGGATTTCTCACTACAAAATTAGATACTCATTTCTATTTTCCTTAATTTTAATGACATCGTTTTTTTGTTGTTTTCACTTAACTCTTCATTTAGACTTTGTTTTGGTGGTTGGATGAAGGTCCACCATGGCTTCTTTCCCTCTGTTGCCTAGCCCGGGTCTCGCACTATTTACTGGATAACCTTTACCTTCTTCACTAGCTGGTAATGCCGCCTTTGCATCGGTTTAATTCTTAACGTGTTTTACAGTATGTTTCCTCGTTCTTTTTTCTCTGCTGGGGCTTGGCAAACAATGGGTCACAGGTCAAATCAGGTCTACGGTCTGCCTTTGAATAGCTCTTGAGCTAAGAATCATTCTTTTTTTTTTTTTTTTTTTTAAATGATTGGAAAAAAAAACCAAACAGAAGTAAGCAGTAACATCTTTGGGGAGACAGAAAAATTATATGAATTTCAATTTCATTCTACATAAAGTTTTACTGAAAAAAAGCATGTTCATTTGTTTACATATAATTTATGGTCACTTTTGTAGTATAACAGAGAAGAAGAGTTTGGCCCACAGACCACAAATAAGTAATGTCTGGCCCATGGTCATATTCCATTGATCTGTCTATTGATTCTAAATGCCTAACTGACAAAGCAAATTTTATTAGGTATTATTTCTTATTTACTTTTTCCAAGTAAAATAAATAGATCTTTAATCAAATTACTGCTATGGACTGAATGCTTGCGAACCTTTCCCTTAATTCATAGGGTGACGTCCTAACCCCAGTGCGATGGTATTTGGAGATGGAGACTTTGGGATAAATAGAAATGGCTGACATCAAGAAGGCTGAGTCCTGGCCTGATTTAACCAGGACCCTCTAAGAAAAGACGCCAAGAAGCTGGCCTCTCCCAGCAAGCACGAAGGCCAAGCGATGACCTGGGGAGAACTTGGGAGGGGCTGACACTGATATGATATTTAGTATTTCCACCCAAATATGCCCCCACTTCCTACTTACTTGGACTTTTTATGTCTCTCAGGAAAAAAAAAATCATTTTTCCATACGTCTTCAATTTTTTGTAGTAATTTATTCAGAAAAATCATACATTTAAAAAGATCCCCAATAGAATCACTTCTTCTTTTCTAGTTTTCTATATGAATATTACTAAAATAAAGTCTTACCAGCTTCTTGCATTGTTCTTAACCACTTTTCTTGATTTTCTTGGTTTTTCCGGTAATAACACATTATTTGCAATCACAATGATAGAGAATATACAAGAATAATTTAAAATTCCACTTTTTCTCTTGTATGTATAGGTTTTCTCCTTTGCTGTGGTCAACTGCACTGACTAGTATCATCGTAATAACATAATAACACTGCGGTGCGACACAGGCCTTGCGACAGGGCAGGGGAACTCCTCGCCTACCCTTCCTCCGGGTGGTTTTACAGCCTCCTCACTGTCCCTTTTATGTGCTCTTTTTCTCAGTTCTCTCCCTTACTTGTCCAGACGGGCTGTTACCTTTCTGAACGCTGACTCCATTTCTGTTCTTGACTGGAGAGGAGAGGCCCTCTGCATGCAGTCATCCCACGAGGCTTTCGTCAGCGAGGCACCGGGATGCTGGGATGCGCCCGCCCGTCTGGAAGGGGCTGGGAGCGCGTTCACAGTGGACAGTGGAGAAGGACACGCGGGGAGGGTGGGGACATCTCATTTCCCTTTGCTTCAGCTCTTATTTTTTTTTTCACTATGTCCATGTATCACAGTTGTAAGAAACACGAGTGTTTTTGATATGGATAGAAGTACAAAATAAAATTGAGACGAGAAGGATTAAATTAAAAAGAAAACACCCCGCGTCCTCGCAACAGCGTAGGGAAGGAGCCACATGAAGACATCAAACTCGACGCAGTGCCCGGGGCTGCGCGGGTCACGTGACCTGCCATTTACTGGGCCATCACTGTGAGCAAAGACTCAGGCCGCGGCAGGAAGCTGGGCGAGCGGGGGCTTCCTGGAGCACGTGAACGGAGTCCCAAGAGATGGTGAAGGCCGCCATGTGAGTGATGCCGTGCTGCAGCGGAAAGGGAGGGCTCTGTGCCCTGGCAGGCCAGGCTGTGGGTCCTACGGCCCCGGTCACGGATCGTCTAATTCTGGGTGTCTCTTCACATCACAGCCCCAGACTCTTCACCTAAAAACCTGGGGTTCACATCTGTATCTTTCTATGTCGATGTCTGTATGGACGTAGCTACCCATCCCTCCATCTGATGATGTGTCACCCACCCATCCATCCATCCAACCATCCCTCCATCCATCATCGCCCCCTCTGCAGACAGACAGACAGACAGACAGACAGATGGAGGCAGATGGGGACATGAATTTGGACGCGCACACAGGCAGAGACACAGAGTCTCTGTGCCCATCAGGTACGCGCTCACATCATGTGTACCTTCCCTTGCCCCTCTGCCCACATTTCAAAATGACTCTTCATTCATGCATGTTGCGGGAACAGATCACCGCCCACAGTCTGCAGACCCACAAGACTACCTCTCTGCAGGCCTTCCTCTGACAGTCTTACACACGGATTATCTCAAACATGTCTGGGCACATTAGAGACGGTCGCTGAGCCGCCTTAACACACCCCCTGGGAAGCACAGAGCCCAAGGTCCCTGTCAAGGGCTTATTTGATCACTTTCCTCCTGCGCCGAAAGGCAGCCCGGTAGCCAACGTGATGAAATTTAATTAAGTGCGTATTTTCTTTCTGTCACATTTGTCAGCATTCATGAACAGACTTAGAACTGCCTGGTGCAGACATGTCACCTGCACCGAGGAGACCCGGGGGCCAGAAGGCAGGACAGTGAAGTACCAGGAGTGAAAGGAACAGCTGAAGGACAGGTCTGCACGAACCCAAGACCTCAACACCGGCTGCTTTTTTAAAACTACAGTTCTAGTTTGAATTTCCACGTCACTGATTTAGTGGAATTCCTTTTTTCTTGACCTCTAAACTGCCTCTGCCACCTTGTCATGGGTTAGTCCAAATCTATACTGTTTTGCCACAAAAATGAAATAATAAAATAAAGTGAAATCAGTGAATTATTTTCCTTCCAAATACAGTCATAATCGCATCTATCAGTCTCAAGACAGAAAAACATGAACTAAGGTGGCTCAGTCTGGAGACAAGCTTATTCTTGTCTAACACACAGTCAAGGATGGTATTTTCCTTTCATTTTTTAAATTTAAATTCAGTTAGCGACATATCGTACATCATTAGCTTTTGATGTAGTGTTCAGTAATTCATCAGTTGCGTAGAACACCCAGTGCTCATCACCTCACGTGCCCTCCATAATGTCCATCACTGGTCACCCCCTCTCTCTGCCCACCTCCCCTCCAGCACCCCTCAGTTTGTTTCCTGGAGTTAAGAGTCCCTGATGGATAAGTCAGCATTTCCTTCCTTAATCTAGAAACATGCCTTAACCTTTATTGCTCTGTCTTACAGCGATGAGAAGGGAAGGTAGGTGTGTTCAGGAAACAATGAAATGAATAACGTATTTTCACTCCAGAAGAACAAGAGTGAGAAGACATGTGACAGCAAGCAGACAGTAGGTGCCAGACACCTTGGACGATCTCACCAATAACTGCTGATGTCATTCTTTAAAATTAAGCTATTTTGGTTGCGAGTGTTATTTCATTATGGTTTTAATTGTTCATGAATAAACTGGAGGCCCTTCATGGGCTTATGAGGCATTCGTAAGTCATCCCTTGTGAAATGTCTGTTTAGATCCTCTGCCTCGTTTTTGACAGGGTTCTTCTTCATCTTATTGAATTGTAGGAGTTCTTTGTATATTCTGGATAAAGGTTTTTTTGACCTGCACTTAGCAAATACATTTCCCTATCTGTGGCTTACTGGTTCATGTTCTTTTTTTTTTTTTTTAAGCTTTTATTTATTTATTTGAAAGAGAGACAGAGAGAGACAGAGTGAGAGAGCATGAGAGGGGAAGTCAGAGGGAGAAGAAGACTTCCCATTGAGCTGGGAGTCCGATGCGGGGCTTGATCCCAGGACTCCGGGACCATGACCTGAGCCGAAGGCAGAGGCCTAACCAACTGAGCCACCCAGGGACCCACCGGTTCATGTTCTAAACGGTGTTCTTGATGAGAAAAATCTATCCCCTTAAGGTTCTTCCTTTCTGTGCCCTGCATGAGAAGCCCATCATCTACGTCAGCCCCAACAAAGACATTGTTTTATGATTTCATTTAGGAGTTTTATAGCTTTGGTTTTTACATTTAGCTACAGATAGATGATTCAGTTAGATTTAATTTCTTTATGATGAAAGGTAGAGATATAGGTTTTTAGTTTTTGCTTTTTTTTTTCTTTCATGTACATTCTGTTGTTTCAACAGTATTTTGAAGACGTTCATTCACCCTTGAGATTACCTTGGCGTCTCTGCCCAAAATCCAATGACTGCATTAGTGGTGGCTACTATGAACTGTCTGTGCTGACCCCTTGCCCGGTCACCGGTTGACTATCACGTCAACACTAGCTCTCTTGACTACAAAAGCCAACCAAAGGGAGGAGCTTGACTTTCCTCTACCTTTATATGATAATTTTGACTATCCTAAGTCCTTGGCAGTTCAATGTAAATTTTATAATTGCTTTACAAAGTTCTACAAAAAACCCTTTTGGTTTTATCATTGGAACTGATTATTTCGATATGGCAATCTTGAGAAAATTCTGAGGTTTCCAACCCGTGAGCACAATACATGGCTCCATTTACTTGGGTTTATTTTTATTGTTACTTATTTATTTGAGAAAGAGAAAGAGAGCAAGGGAAAGAGACAGAGAGCATAGGCGAGGGAGGGACAGAAGGAAAAGCAGCTCTCCCTGAGCTGGATCCCAGGACCCTGAGATCATGACCTGAGCCAAAGGCAGACACTTAGCCGACCGAACCACCCAGATGCCCCAATTTATTGTTGTTTTTTAAAACACGTTTCAGCAACTGCATAAATGTAGTGTAGAGATATCCCTTGTCTTTTCTTAAATGTATTACCAAATATTTGTTTGCTTACATAGCTATAAACAGAATTCTACTTTTACTTTTATTTTTCAACTTTTTCCTGACAGTATATAAAAATACAACTGATTTTTGTTTATTGGCTTTAGGCCCCTCAAACTTTTTATGCTGGCTTGTTCACTCAATTCCTGAGCATTTTCTGTGTAAATGATTGGTCCTCTGTGAAAAGAGACGGTTTCACTTGTTACTTTCTATGTTGATGCCTTTTATTTATTTTTCCCTCATTTCACTCACGTGACCTGCAGTAAAATATTAAACAGGAGAGCCTTGTTCCAAATCTGAGAGGGAAAGTATCTGACATTTTGTCATGGTGTAGGGTGTTGGCTGCGTGTGTGTCATATGTGTCCTTTACTGTTTTAAAAGTGTTTCCTTCTCTTCTAACGACTGAGTTGCTGTCCTAGAAGGGTGTTGAATTTTACTGAATGTTCTTCCATCTGTTGCAATGCTGACATTGTTCCTGTCTGTCCTTCATTCTGTAAACATGGTGGACTAACTTGATTAATTTCCACATGTTAAACTACTCTACATTCTTGGGAAAAACCAATGTGGTCCCTTGTACGTACTGGTGGATTTGATTTGCTAAGATTTTAATAAGGGTTTTGCATATAAATTCATTAGGAAGATGGCTCAGTCCCTTCTCTCAAATGCCTGTGTTAAGTTTGGTAACCAGGTAATACTGGCCTCATAGAATGAGTCGAGAGGTGTTCTTTCCCATTTCCATTTCTTTCAATGTCTTGTGTCAGATTGGTGTTATTTTTTCCCCTAATAATCACCAATTCAGTCAAAGGGGATTTGCCTCTTACTCTTTTTCATGCTATCAGTTCTATTCTTGGTTATTTGAAGCATAGACCTTGTCTGAGGCTGTTCTGTCTTCCTAATGAAGGCACCTCCGATTGTGACGTCTGGTAACTCTGGGTCTTGAATGAGATCGTCACGCAGCCACTGTGGTCTTATGGCACTTGTCCCTATGGCATATCCCACACAAAACCCTTGTATCTTTAGCCTGTCTCTCCATTTAAAGTGCATCTCTTATCAATAGTCTAGTACTGGGTTTTGCTTTTTACCTATTCCAGTAATTTCAATCTCTTTGTGTATTTGGTGGCTTTTGTTTCCATGTACCTGAGGAGGCAACTGATTCTAACTTGAGCCATCCTTGTTAGAAAGGTTTCCCTATGCCTTTTGGTTATGTTTATTATTATTTTTTAAATTTAAGTCTCCTCCATGTCCTCTCATGACTCGATAGCTCATCTCTTTGTATCACTGAGTTCGCTGTGCAGACGGACCACAGCTTGTTCTTCTATTCAGTTGTTGAAAGACATCTGTTTGCTTCCAACTTCCAGCAATTATGCATAAAGGTGCTAGGAACATGTGTGTGAAGGTTTCTGTGTGGATATATGTTTTTTTCTTTTAATCTCATTTGGATAAATACCTAGGAGCACAATTACTGGGTCTCATAAGACGGCGATATTTTGCTTTATAAGACACCACCAAACTATCTTCCAAAGAGGGTACTGCATCGTGTCTATTAATAATCAATTATCCCTTCACTCATCCGTTGTGCCAGGGACAAAGCTCCTCTGTGGGTTTTCCTTGGGTTCTTGGGTTGGGTCTTAGGCTAATTCCCAACCTGCTCCCCTGGCAAGGGAAAACGGAACCTGGGATTGTCTTGAGCGGGTCAGAGTTCATCTGGATCCGGAGGGGGACCCCGTCTCCTGAGCGCACTGCGGCCCAGGAAGCAAGGTGCCTCACGGCTTCGTGCCTGTGGCAGCAAGCAGGATGGCGGAAGGAAGAGCAGCTGTGGAGGGAACCAACAGCCTCGGCTCCCTCCTAACCAGTACGCCGCCAACTTCAGTTTTTTACAACTGGAACACGACCGACGTTCAGCCCTGTGTAAGGGTGAGGGGACAGCATAACGACTGGTATTTGTGTATCGCGAGAGGATTACCACAATAAGTTGTTACCATCCGTCCCCCCAGAATTACCACAAAATGCTCCTTGTGATGAGAACCGGAAGATCCACTCTCTTGGCAACTTTCCAATACGTACTGTGGTTTTGCATATAGTCCATTCGTTTTAACACAGTTATTAACAAGGCTGGATTAGAGCCACGGTTACTGGGTGTTTTCTGTCTCTCCCAACTGCTTCATGTTCCTCTTCTCCTCCTCTCTCTGCTTTCCTTTGGGTCAATTGTTTTTGTTTCTGTTTTCGTTCCATTTCAGTGGATCCGGTGGCTCCTTGGTGATGTCTCCCGGCGTCGCACTGGAGCGCCTGCTGTAGATGACAGGAAGCATCCCTAACTCTCCCTCACAATGCCCACGAGGACAAGACGCCCACAGGGGGCAGCGGCGGCCAGCTCTGCTCTATCCTAGGCTTCTGTCTTGTCTTTGCTTCTTTCAGAAGTGGGGTTCACAATCAGCCCTGGGGGCTCTCCCTCGAAGGCTCTCTCCCCCTGTGCCAGCGGCTAGCGGGTCCCAGCACTGTCTTACTGGTGACCCAGTCCAGGAAACCGTAGACATCTTCTGAGTTCATCCCTTCCCGCTGGAGCTGACCGAGGCTTCCCCCAAGATCCCAGATCCAGAAGAAGAGAAAACTCCTCTATGGGCTGATCTTTCCATCCAAGCGCTGACTCTGCATGTTCTGCTTCTTCTCGGCCATTCACCAGAGTTTTCAGATAGTTTTTGTTCACATTTTATGCAGAGTTTGTGGAGTTATCCTGGGGGTGAGTAGTCTGAGAGGAGCTACTCAGCCATCAGTGAAGGTGAAACTGCATGACCCATTGTAGAGATGGGAGCAACTGACCCCCAGAGGTTAACTCTGTTTCCTAAGACTTACCCTTCATTCCAAGGAAGTAATATTAGAGTAAAAGATGACAACATTCCCTGCTTGAAAGGAAATGTGTCTGAGCGACCCACGAGGGGTCCTTACTTACCAGGGTCTCTGTTTTTGTACCCCAGCTAGTCCGCTAGGGAAGACCACACACAGACCGAGAGAAGCTGGCTGTGTACTGCCTTCCACAGGGTGTTTTCAAGGAATTCTGCCCTGCTCAGGGCATGGAGGAGGGGAGGCCAGAGGCGGCTCCCTGCTCAAATGTGAACCCAGATGGGAAGGGGAGTCCCGCTGCCGCATTAACACAGCTCACTGAGGCTTGGTCAGTTAATGTCTGCTTTCAGCTCAGGTCATGATCTCAGGGTCCTGGGATCGAGCCCTTTGTCAGGCTCCCTGCTCAGTGGGAAGTCTGCTTCTCTCTCTGCCTCTGCCACTCCCCTGCTTATGCTCCCTCTCTCTCAAACAAATAAATAAAATCTTAAAAAAAAAAAAAAAAGACAGCTCGCACCATAGACTCCGAGAAAAAGCAACCTCCGAAAATAACAGACCAACCCACAATCCCCAAATACTCAGTTATTTAAGAGAAATCAAATAAACAAACTATACACTCAGTGCAAAAACAGCCAGACAACAACAAGGCCAAAAGAAAAAACAAATAAAAATCTTGCTGAAAAGAAGAATTTCTCTTTTTAAAAATACCCCGGCAGCAGGTCGGAGCATGTGAACAGTATTCCAGCGTACGGAAAGGGCGAGAAGAAAGAGCTAAGTGTTTATGCTTGGTGGCGGGGGGGGGGGTGCTCAATGCTCCATTTATAGAACTTTCTAAATACAACGGCGCGGGGGCTTGTCCCAGACTTCTCTTCCCTGTGACCGCTGGTACCAGATCCGTGCACAAGCGAGCACTTCAGAAGGCTTCCTTCTGCAGAAAACCCTCCACGTGCTCTCAGGTACATCAGGCGCCGAGAAACCAAAGGCAAGTGATGCCCATCAGAAAGGTCCTTGTTCCCCGCATCCTCCAGCACCACATACTGTGCGGGATCAACTGTCCAGGGTCACAGACGTACAGAGCAGGCTGGTTGGGCTTTTCCCAGTCGCTGGAGGGAGCACACAGAGTACCACAGCTTTTCGAGAACACCGGAAGCTTCCACCAAGAGACACACACCCATGGGTCGCTCCGGCCGACCTCCTGCCCAGTAGGACCAGCTGCCTCTCCCCTGCCCTTTCCTCTCCAGATGGGCTCCAGAACTTGACTTCCCTGTTACTCTTGTTGACAATCAAAATGTAAGTGCCTTTAACCCCTTTCCTTGTCTCTGGTCCACTGGAGTTAGGAAATTTTCTCCAAGCCTCCCTTATCTTTCTGTTCTAGAGGCAAATTTTGTCCTAGAAATTTTCCAAATTTTGTTTTAATTTATTAATTATGAGTAGTTGATTATCTTAATATTAAGAGTTATAAGGAAGTAGTCAAGAAGCAATCAGCATTATCCTAGAGGGTGTTTATAACACAGAGGCAGCCTTCTAGAAGTTTCTCCAGGGGGCCTTTCAGATATGACCGGAGCCACGTCTCAGCTGCTAGCTCCAACCAGTGTGTCACCTTCATCATCACCCAACTTCACTCCTTGAGTGCGAATCACAGACACCCTTCCTTTTCGAGAAAGCCTGTGTGCCACAAACATCAAACTGTGGAAGGAACCAAGATGCCCTTCAACGGACGAATGGATCAGGAAGATGTGGTCCATATGCACTATGGAGTATGATGCCTCCATCAGAAAGGATGAATCCCCAACTTTTGTAGCAACATGGATGGGACTGGAAGAGATGATGCTGAGTGAAATAAGTCAAGCAGAGAGAGTCAATTATCATATGGTTTCACTTACTTGTGGAGCATAAGGAATAACACAGGGGACATGGGGAGATGGAGAGGAGAAGTGAGTTGGGGGAAACCGGAGCGGGAGACGAACCGTGAGAGACTGTGGACTCTGAGAAACAAACTGAGGGTTTTTTGCGGGGGAGGGGGGTGAGCCTGGTGCTGGGTGTTAAGGAGGGCACGGATTGCATGGAGCACTGGGTGTGGTGCATGAACAATGAACCATAGAACACTGAAAAACTAAAATTTAAAAAAAAAAAAAAGAAAAAGAAAAAGCCCGTGTGCCAACCACATGCACATCAAAATCACACGTGTGTATGTTACCTGCAAATCTGGTAGATGGTAAAACTGCATTAAAATATTCCAAATACAGGATCTGGTTCAGTGTCTTCTACAGAACAGAGTAGCCTCACACAATTGCTTTAGAGACTATCTTGCATTCTTTGGTCAGGTATCCGATAGGAAATTACAACTGAAATGCTCGGTTTACTTTAACGTAGCACCAATATTCTCACCCTGTAGGTCTTGCTCTATCTACGGTGTGACCTCTTCAGACTGCCTTACCCTGGCCGCCCTGGAACACGCTGGAGCCCATTTCTCGGGGGGGCAGAGACTGACCAATGGCCAGACTATTAGTCCAGGAAAAATAGAAAGACAGCACCCCTATCTGTCATAAACTCAGGAGACAAAGAATAATTTTCAGGACCAACTCATGAAGAAAGGAATGAGGTCACCCCTGAGATGAAGGAACTTCTTCAGACACACACACACACACACACATACACACACAAACACACAGATGCAGTGACACTAAAAATTTGCATTTTCAGGGAAGATAAATCTATTCAGTTAAACCATACCTGCACACAGATTTTCCTAAAAATAGTCTGCCAGCTTCAGATGGCTCTGTACTGTGCTTGTTCAGCAAAACCCGTTTACTATTTGGGGGTATACTAAGAATGGACCCCCAAGGTAAGGGACCCCTTAACCATGATGTTGATGGGCGTGTGTGTGAAAAAATTGGTTTGATTTCTGTCATTTACACACTGTGTGGCCTTTAGCAAGTTAGTTAAACGACCGAAGTCTCACTCTCATCCTCTGTAGAACAGGAACACTGCCGTTCTGTGCATTTAAATCAAGGAACACCCTGGATAATACCACTCTGTGCCGTGTCTGGCACACAGCAAGCCTGCAAGACTCGGCGGTGTTACTTTTATTTATCCAAGAACCTCTGAAATTCTTGGACTGCACCGCAAGTCTTACACAAGGTGCCATGAGAAGGTTCCTTGTTTTCTGTAGCCCTGTTTCACCTAAGCCATCTGTCCTGACTCCACGTGCAAACCCAGAAATGCAGATGTGGGAGGAGGAAGGGCAGGCACTTGCCAGGGGTAATCAGCGGACCTGGCTTTGCCCACTCGCCCGCGGGACAGCCTCTGGAGGGTGACAGGAGCCCGGTCCCCAGCCACCGCCCCTCCCCCAAGAGGCATCCACGGAGGCTGCAGCCTTCGCACAGAGCCATCTGTGGCAGCCCCGTGCGCTCTCTGACTGCTGTCCACCCCTGGGGAGGGCCTGTGTGCAGAGCGGTGAGCCAGAAAGAAAACATTTTTGGCTCCGTGTCTCTGGGGGCTGGAGGAGGGCAGGCCAAGGATGCTCAGGCCCACAGACTTCTGGATAAAGATGCCTAAAGCCCAGAGCACTACACCCGGAGAGTCAGTTTCACAGATTTCAGCTGAAACAATACTTCCTTGTTGCTTTAGTCAAGAGCAAAAGGATAGTTGTACTGGCCAGTTAGACACACACACACACACACACACACACACACACCCTTTCTCTCTCTGTCATAAACAGTCTTGGTATTTCTTAATTCTTGATACACAACAATGGTGTCTTAGGGAGAAGTCATTTTAAAAATAACAATTTTGTTTTCCAATAGATTTGATTATTTGTAATAGAGTAGATTGTGGGGGTTCTTTTATACAGAATTATTTTGGTAAAAATGGTCCCTGGACATATTTGATTGTAAAAATACAGCTGAAATTTAATTTTCTTAACTGACTCGTAATTAAAAGTCAGTCCCATTCCGAGAGTAACTATAAAATAAATGGCTTTGTCAAGGGTATGCACAGCAACAGAGTTATCTGTTAAACTCTGGAAGACCTAAATTTTAGGATTATTTAAAATGATAGATAATTTCCAGTGAAATCAACAAAATAAGAGCAAGATGGTACTGAAAAATGAAGGCAAAAACACTTCACATTTTAAGTCCTACATCACCAACTCTGTGAAATCAAAATAATCCTATCACTACTACTTCTGGAATATCTTTCTTAATATTTAAGTAAGTTATGTTGAGTTTTAAAAAACATTATATGTTTATTTTAGAACATGGGGAAGACAATCCAGAAAAACAAAACATCACCTATAATCCAAAATAATCCACGTCAGCATTTGGATGTATATCATTCCACTGGTTTGTGTTCACGTGTAAACATTTTTCTTTACAAAAATAGAACAGTAATAGCCCTATAAATTTGAAACTTTTTTTACATAATAATGTAAAAAATACTTCCCATTCCATTACTTCTAAATCTTTGTATGATTTTATTGGACTATAACAACATTTACTTAAGCCATTCCTTACTGTCAGACACTTCCCTCTTTCTACTTTTTACCATTATAAAATATACAGGGGTAAACATTCTTGGAAGCTAAATTTCTGCACACATTCATCTTATCTCCTTAGGACACATGACGACAAGCATCACTGATAGGTCAAAGGGCATTCTGCAAGAGAAAATCATTGCCGTATTTTAACAGACTGCCCTCTAAATACCGGATCTATTGAAAGGTTGCAAATAGCATAGAAGGAGGCTCCTTTGTACAACTTCTCATTAATCTAAGTTTTACATGTCTTTGACAGGTTTTCTACTTTGCTTAGGATGCTTTAATTTCAACACTGTGAATGATATTCACATCTATTGTGTGTGCTCACGTGTGCGTGCGTGCGTGCGTGCGTGCTGCTCCAAATCCATAGCCTACGATCCCCTCTCCCTGGCCTATTACTAGTTTTTTAATTCACTTGAGAATTCCTCTATCTATTCAAAAAATCAACTCGGTCCCACAGATGCTGCAAAGGTTTTCCCAGGTTTTTTTTTTTTTTAATATCATTTTATTCTTGCATAGATCTTTTTTATGGAAAGAAATTAAAAAGTTATGCAGTCAAATCTCCAAGTCTTTCCCCTTGTCCTTCTCTTTTTAGAGTCACTCATCCATTTCTCCTACAATATGGAAAAGAGGGGATTATCTGTCACTCCTGTGAACACAAACCTCAGGACACCCCCTCCACAGGCCCTCCTCCGAAGACACACTGAACATTTTCTTGTACCTTATGTGAACACGAGTTTGCATGTTAATTATTTTCTTCTATTTAATGTCATGTTACTAATTTCATAAGGTAGATTTTCAAAAAAACAAGTTTCACTCTTCAAATCATGAACAAAATAATACCAACTCTGAATGTATTTGTCTGCTTGGGCTGTCATAAAAACTACGACAGACGGGGGCTTATGTAACAGAAGTTTAGTTTCTCTCGATTCTTGAGCCTGGAGGTCTGAACTCAAGGTATCAGCAGGGCTGGTTTCTTCTCAGGCCATTCCCTTTCGCTTGTAGATGCCCTCCTTCTTCTGGAGCCCTCATGTGGCATTTCCTGTGTGTGTGTGTCCCCTAATCTTTTCTTATTATATAAAGGTACCCATCCTACTGGATGAACCCCCCACACACATGACCTCATTCAATCTTAATGATCTTCGTGAAGACCCTACCCCAAAACATAGTCACATATTGAGGTACTGGGGGTTAGGACTCAACCAGATGAATTTGAAGAAAGGAGGCATATAAGTAGCCCCTCAACACTGATTCATACAATCCTTAGGACAGGAGAACAAGCTACACAAAATTTTTAAAACCTGCAGCCTGTAACCAACTGGGTCAGTTGCTTGCTAAAACAAGCCATCAATGTTCCCCTTAGGATTGAAACAAGACCGAGAATCCCATGACATAATACTCAAAATGTCTAAGAATCAATCTAAAATTCCTCAGCCTGTTAAGGTTCTGGAAAATCTCAACTCACATGTAAAAGTAAAACCAACAGAGATTACTTGTGACATGTCACAGATGTGAGAATTAGCAAAGGCTTTTAAAAACAGCTAATACAACCATCCTCCAAGAGCTAAAGGTAAATGATTTTGAAATAAATGTAATGTAGGAAATCCTGGGAAAGAAAGAGATGACATAAGGTAGAATGAAGTGGAGATTTTTAAAAAAAGATTTTATATATTTATTTAGTTAAGAAAGACCATTAGCCCAAGTGGGGCGGCGGGGGCAGAGAGAGAGGGAGAAGCAGACTCCCCGCTGAGTAGAGACCCCCATGTGGGGTTTGATCGCCGGAGCCTGGGATCATGACCTGAGCCAATGGCAGATTCTCAACTGACTGAGCCATCCACTGAAATGGAGATTTTATAATTAAATAAGACATTATTATTATTATTTTTTAAGTACACCCAACGTGGGGCTTGAACTTCTGATGCCAAGATCAAGAATCACATACTCTACCATCTGAACCAGCTGGGTGTCCCAAGGCATGACTTTTTAATTTGAAGTTTAAGCTACCATTATTAGTTTTTATTTCAAAATGAGATTTATGGATTTATGATTTCGGTTCATTTTATTTTTCTAATTGCTAATATACTTGCACATTTAAAAAAAAAACAATTTTTGTCAAAAATACTCCAAGTCCCGCTTTCTTTTCCACCTAAGTCACCTAAAAGAGAACCGTCCTAAATTTATCTCTGAGAAGGTATCTCCTCTGAACCTTCTCCCAGGTCTCACCTCCCTTCTGATGTTCTCTGTTCCCGACACCCATGTCCAGAGGCTGGCACTGAGCCTTCGTTCCCAGGAGAAGCTCCAGGACAGCCTCCGTGGGTAGACTGTTAGAGACAGACTGCCGGGGACACATACCTAAAAAGGTTATTTGTAAGGCTCACCTTCACTAATTGCAAGAAATCTATTTTTTTTTTCTTCACATCATGTGCTCTTGAATAAGCTGGAAACCAACCTGACCATAGGTCAAATGGCTTATGGCTTATGGTTACACAGCCCCCACAATACACATGTTTCCTAGAAATTTTGAAGATCAATTAAAAAAAGAGGGGGTTATTCTTCTTTATTAATAAACCACCAATTTAAAAATAAAAGTCATTTTTTTAATTATAGTGAAGAAAATGCTGAGCAAACTTACTTTCCAAAGCAATCACTAAAGCTAAGCTTTAGATTTTATAAAAGAACTGACTCATACAGTATATAATGTCCAAACTATTGCTTCTGATTTTCACAATAAATCTCTAATGACAGATAAGCTAAGAATATTTCTGGTAGAATCAACAAGCCATGCGTGGACAAGGGAAGTGTTGCTGGGACCCCGTGAGACAGAGAGCTAAGGGCTGAATAATAAAAGAACATTTACAGCAGTCCAGGACAGAAGTCACAATTTTCAGACATAAAGGAAATAACATTACAGTTTTATTTCCCTGAAACTGAGCTGAAATAATACAATATTTGAATTATGTCCAATATATTGAAATGTAAAGGAAAGTTCCCAGGAAGTCATATTCTAGAAGAGCAGGTGAAATTCTATAGTGTGAAGGCTAAAAATATTTATATATCCTTTTGTGGTTTTACTTCCTACTCTTGGTCATAAGATTTTTTTCCTCCTAATGCCTTGGCTTTTCCTTAATTTGTAGAGCTTTTTGCTGGTTGTCTGTTCTTTTTCTTCTGCATTTCTCTGTCATCCTCACTTGGGCTCACCTTGCACTGCTTCTACCCAGGTCTGAAACCTGACAGTGCTCCGATTCACCTGCTTGTGACACGCTGAATTAGGAGGGAGCCTCCACTCTGCCTCCCAGTCTCAGAGAAATCCATGCAGCCGTACTGACCTCAAATGCTACAGCAAAGACACTGTACATTAAACTGTATTTATTACAACAAAATTACGGATCACGAAGATATTGAAGCACGTCCATGTAAGTTTCTTAGGATGGTGCTCGACTCACAGTTCAGGTACTCAGGACAAAAAGGCAAGGACCAGCCAGTTTCGACCCACGTTTCTCATTTTGTCCTTGAGAAATGTCTGCCTGCCGACATTGTGGACACGGCCTCACTGAATCACAAATTCAATCTGGTTTGGAACATGACCTTTAGGGAAAAGCTTAAATGAACGATTCCAGCAGAAGCCAGATGGTTTGTATCCACGAGGGATAAAAAGGCAGCATGACCTTAACGGAGCCCCTGAATTCAACTCTTTGATAACATCACTGAGACTGGCTTCGAAGACATTCATGGCTCCTGATGCTTCCAAGATTATTAGTGGGTCTACGAATCTTTGCCTATGGAAAATTCTTCATCTTCCAGCCAGAATGAACTTTTCTGTACTTATGGGAATAGAGGCCTAAAACCGCTAAATTAAGTGATTTGATTCTCAACAACTTTGCCTGGGTTGTAAGTGCTCACCTTTTTTGCTTTTCCAAAGGCAGACAACCCATCTGTGTTTTCATCTTAAATCTGGGCAGGTCACCGTTCCGACTATGGGCTTGCCACCTGGGAGAGAAAACTCCCTGAGAGCCAGCAGGTTCAGTGGAACAATCAGGCAGGAAGTTAGACACATGGGACACAAAAAAACCAAGCTTCCAACACCAACTATTCTAAGCAGTTTAGTGACCAAGGAAAGGAGAACTATGAGTGAGTAGTGCCCGTCTAATGAAGGCCACAGCCTGTCATGGACTGTATGTGTTTTCAAGGCTGTGGCCTGAGCCCTTTAAAGGTACCATCTGTAAGATCTCACCCCCAGCCCCGAGCCAGGTCCAACCACCTGTAGGAGGTGTAGAGTCCCCAAACATGTCTGCACGCTCCGATTTCTTGCTGATGTGTGTGGCTGCCTCAGTCCCGCCGATCTGCAATGCCCTCTTCTCCAGAACCTTCCCCACCCACCCTCGGCCTTAACGAGCCCTCTCTTGGGTGGAACTGGGGTGGCTTGTTCCCACTCTGTGCCTCCACTGTGTGGCCCATGTGTGCCGCCTTCTGAGCAAAGCTGTCAAGAAGAGCCAGCCTCCCAACGCAAAAGAGCTTCTACTTTCATAACCCATTACAGCCGAAGGGCTGCTGTCATCACCATTCTGACAAACAACCCGTGAACAGACACAGCAGGTTTGATTGCCTCAGTTTAACTTGTGCAATGGGAAGTCTACGGATGTTAACTTAGTCTCATCCTGGTCCGTTACATCGTGGCCCAAAAAATAAGAAAAATGAATTCTTCACACACACATACACACAGAAGTCACGCAGCTGGAAAAAAATAACACATTTGCTAGAACAGTTGTAAGTCAAAGAGAATGAAGAAGACATTGACCTAGATCATGAATTTTTCTGGTAAGAGAGTGGGTGAACTCTCTGATCTCATTAGGAGACTCTAAAGACCCCTATTTCGGGGAGCCTGGGTGGCTCAGTGGGTTAAAGCCTCTGCCTTCGGCTCAGGTCATGATCTCAGGGTCCTCGGATCGGGTCCCGCATCGGGTTCTCTGCTCAGCAGAGAGCCTGCTTCCTCCTCTCTCTCTCTCTGCCGGCCTCTCTGCCTACTTGTGATCTCTGTCAAATAAACAAATAAAATCTTAAAAAAAAAAAAAGACCCCTATTTCATTTCCAAGAAGGGAAGAACCCCGGGTGGAGCAGCAGCACCCGCAAAGGTGTTTCTGGTAGGAAATTCTCTCCCTCAGTAGCAACAACCATGGTCAACCAACACCAACGATCTTAGACTCTGTCTCCATTCCCAAAGGCGCATTCCACCGGCAACCACAGAACCCCTCTGGAAGGGAGAGCATGTGCTCAGGTGGCATCATTTCCATAACTTGAACAAAATGACTTGAGAAAGGAAAAAGGAAGGGCTCTTGACACGCTGGTTACTGCACCAGCCATAAGGATAATGCCACGTGTGGTCCTTTAAATTCGGCTCCGTTTCTTTCATTGGAGGGTCAATGAGCAATGCTATGATTAGACCACATGAGACCGAGAGACAGGCCTGTCACAGATCAGAGCTGGGTTATGGATGGGGTGGAACGTAAGGCTGCCAGAATGGCAGGGAGAGGAATCAGCCATGGCCCGGGGGGAGCGCGAGCGAGGAAGGCGCACTGGAACTGGCAAGTGCACCAGGATCCGAGCCCCCAGCACACGCTACTAACTGTAAATGCCACGTGGACAAGGAGTGAAACTGTTAAAACCCAGATCCCAAATCTTAAAATCTAGAATGTTGTTCTCTCTTAAAGGAATTCTAATGGGAAAGGTGGACAAAAAGGCAGTTGCCCCTTTATTGAAAATGTGGAACATAGAATACAGCCCAGAGGATCGTTGGGGAAGGGAGGGAAAAACAGAATGGGAAGAAATCAGAGAGAGAGACGAACCATGAGAGACTCTTAAGTCTGGGAAACAACCTGAGGGCTGCTGGAGGGGAGGCAGGTGGGGGGATGGGGGCACTGGGGGATGGGCATTACGGAGGGCACGTGATGTAAAGGGCACTGGGCATTCTGTGCTCCCAATGAATTACTGAACTCTCCGTCTGAAACTAATGATGTTCTATACGTTGGCTAACTGAATTTAAATTTAAAAAATTGTACACACCCAGGGTTTCAGAGTCAGGTCCAGATCAGATTTTCCTTTGGGTTTCGGCCATCTGACGACTCAATGAACTACATTTGATAGGTACTCACTGAAGGGGAAACTGTATACTGAGTAAATATAGAAATGAAACAATCACATAAATATTCACTACTTCTTTCTGTACAATGGAACACAACAAAACCAAGAGTAAAGAAGGAATTAGGAACCACCAGAGAAATTTATGACACTGCATAAAGAATTAAACTCGTTAACAAACCCGCATCTTTCAAAAACATGCAGTTCCAATTTTACACAATATGGTGTATAAAGAGGTAGACAATCTCTAGAAAAAAAAAAAAGCATCTTTTTCTTTGGCAATTAAAGTCATGTTAGGGAAAAAACCTAGGGAAATGCCAAAATCCATTGCAGATAAACTTGTCAGCTTAACACCAGAGTCCGGGGAAGAGTTTTGTGAGACAATCCTGTTTGTTCTAAGAGACTGATTCAGAGGAACAGAAACAACAACCACTGACTAACCAAAAGACAATACAGTAGTAAACCTTTTAAAATCAAAGGCTGCAGCAAGAAAGCTCACAAACATAATCCCTGATCTGTACACCATCAGGACCCTTGGGGAAAGCACTGAGCTGACAAATGGACACATGATGGAAAAGCCCCCACAAATTCAAATGCTGTTTAAGTCACAGAGTTGTTAATGAGTCTACAATCATTTAAAGATATATTTTATCCAGCAAAAAAATGACTGAGGCTGATCAACATGTTCTTGGAATACTGAAGCTATAATTAAAAGTTACTGCAGATTTAGTCATCTTAGTATTTTTCCAAGACCAAAATATTATAATATTTGGAAACTTCTAAATATTGACAGTTTGCAACTTCACTGGCAAAATTGTAGAATATTAGATGAGGTCATGCGGTGACCAGTTCCTGTCATTTGTCACTGAGGGGGTCAGTGGTCTCACAGTGGGACCCTTAGCCTCTGGCTAGTGAGACGGGTCCCTCCATCTGGGCCTTCCCGAGACACACAGAGGCCCCGGATGCTGCAGATGTCACATCTGTGAAGTGGGACTCGTTCCTGCGAAACCACTCAGAAAGAAGACAGTGGGGTCTGCGGTGCTCCGTGGCTCACAGACCAGCTCTCTTGCCTCTTACAGCTGCCCTCAGAAGGCGCTCACCCACCTCAGCCTACTTCTTTGCTGACCCCGAATTCTCCTTCACACTTGGCACATGCTTCCCTCACTCCGGGGAAAAACCCTTGCAGAGTGCTTTATGCTCCTTTTTGGAAACACAGAACTTTCTAGATTTATTTTTTCTCTTATGTGGAGAAAGCGGAGTTAGGTTTCTCAGAGCCTGTTTCTGAGACGAGGGTGTTAACAGATGTTACACGGAAAAAGTCTCCACAGTTCAATGCATTTGGGAGAAGCTGGGTGCCTCAAGGCTCAGGGTTGCCGAGCCCGGGAGGGTCAGCGGGTGGGGGGCTGCCATAGGTGGCCAGATGCTCTGTAACCATCCCCCAAAGCGTTCGGGCCCAAGACTGCTGTGTGGGGAGCTTTCTGGAAAACTCAGGTGTGCAGAGACATGGGGGCAATGCTGGTCTGTGTCGTTATACATAGATCCAGGTGTCTTGAGCTCTGTGCTAATAAGGCAGACCATCATCCTGAAATCTTTTTATTTATTTTTTAATTTTTTGGTAGCTCAAACAACTGTGTGAGCCTAACTTTTATTTTTTGGAAAAGAAGTTTCTCTTTTCAAAACTTGAGAAGCAAACTTATGTTGGAGAAAATAAGCAGCTCAAAAATAGTTTTTCCACAGGCATCCTGCATTTCCCTGTTGATATTAAATAAAGTGGGTGCCACACGGAATTGGTCGGGTAAGAGCCCAAAAGTTCTGAAGCTATTTCAGCATGTGAGAACGAGAAGTCTGAAGGAACTCCTCCGTTCTGCATGCATTTCTCTAGCTCTGTAAAGAAACTGAAAGCACTTTTGATAAACGTTTTAATGAGTCACCCAGTGTGTCATTTATGTGAGCTTTGAAAGGCTCTTGAATAATACTGACTGAACTCACGGTGTACTTCCGAAAGCCAAAAGCCCAGCCATAAAGGAAGCAGGCAAGAGGAAAGGTGGCACTTCTCTCGGTCCAGGAGTGAGCTAGTTCGTCAGCCCTCCTGCAGGCACGTGGGTGACCACAACCTGTGCGTGCGTGTCTGTGTGTGTGCACGCGTATGTGTGTGGGGGTGTTCATTCTGGTCTCTGAGCATCTGGCCTTATTACGAGCAAATTCACTTCCAACAGCTCCAACATTTCTCTTTGTCAGCTGGGTGAAGATACATGAAGCGGTGATTTGCGTGGGAATGATGCTAGGAAAGTCACCCTCTCTAACATTTAGAAAGACCTATGTTCAATATTGCACTTTCCTGAATTCACCATCACTTGTGATATTAGTTGATGCTTATTGAATATCTGTTGGTAAAGGCCTTGCATACCATTAGGCTTTGTTTTTGTAAATCTTCAATCGCAGAATGAAACCTTCCGCTTCCCCTGGGCTGGTCTGCAGTGAGCTATTTGAGTTTGGTTGGGTGGCCGCAGGGAGTGGAGATCAATGAGGTGACGTACGCACGTTCTCTTGGCACCCACCGCCCTGCCCTCGCCAGGCATCATGGCTCAGTGAATGTGGTCGGTGCAGGAAAGCCATTCCCTCCAGCACAGAAAGAATGCTCAAGATCAGAGAGTGACTCACATCTGTGGAGACAGCACGGTGCCACCAGGAAGACCACAGACTCAGAACACACCATGGACGGGGGACTCCCAGCTCCACCGCCTGCCTGCTGGGAGCCTTAGCCCAATCAGGCACCCTGTGTCTCCCAGGGCGGCCAGGAAGAACGCATGAGCTAACATAGGGAGAGGAGCTAAACCACACCGAGCAAGCTGGAAAGCTACGGGTGTGCTGTCACTATTGTTTCCACTTAAATTACACGTGAATTTCTCTCTAGGTATATTACTGCTGCTATAATACCTGCCCCATATAATACCTGTAAGAAGTGAGTCTTCACTCCATTTTCTCCTTTCCCTAGTCCATAAATATGTCTTTATGCTGCATTGCTAGTGTGGTTCTTGGCTCAGGAAGAAATGGCACTATATCAACAGATAACCATATTAAACTATATTTTGGGGGGCAAAAAAAGTGTTAAGTCCTGGGGCACCTGGGAGGGGCTCAGTAAGTTAAGCGTCCAACTCTTGGTTTCTGCTCAGGTCGTGATCTCCGGGTTGTGGGATTGGGCCCTGCATAAGGCTCTGCGCTGAGCTCAGAGTCTGATGGAAAGTCCTTCTCTCCCTCCCCCTGTGCCCCTCCCCTGCTCTCTCTCTCTCTCTCTCTCTCTCCCTCTCAAATAAATGTGTAAGTCCTTAAAAAAAAATTTTTTTTAAGTGCTATCAAGTTCAGGGAAGAAAGAACATCTTAACTATGGTAACAAACACTATCTTCTTTAGAATTAACCTTTAAAAAAAAATCTATTTAATTAAATCCATTTTCAAACCAAATAGGAATAGGGCCACACCTTGCACGTGCCCAGTCTGAGTGTGCAATCTCAAACACAAGCAAACCCTGTTTCTCTAGGACTGTGCGTGGGATCGTACTTAGGACAAAAGCTAGAGGGCTCTTCGCCGAAATCCATCGTGGCAGCCCCCGTGCCCTCATCCCCTCGGCCCGTCCACGGCGACTGCCCATACACGTGGGGAACCGCACCGCGGAGACGCGAAGTGAAGAAAACAAGGGCTCTCAGTCCCGCAGACCTTAGAACACGCGCGGCTTCGGTGCAGTATGTTTGCACATGTCATGCGGGAGTGACCGCGGGGCCCTCGCGAAGGCAGCTCGGAATCCCCCAAGAAGCTGTAGAGCTCCGTCCTCTCACCGGCCACGGCCCTGCGTGGGCCTTTCCACGCCGCTTGGAGATGCGGCCTAGTCAGGTACGTGGCGAAAAGCGCCTGGGTTCGATGAAGTTACGTAAGAGCCATTCTGCTTCTTACTTCTGGTTTCAAAGAGCCTCCATATATTTAGACACTATGAATATACTACCAGGAGGACTGTAGTTTTCACATTTTGATTTTAAGAATCAAACAGGAGATTTCAAAACTCCCTGTGACTCTGGAACAGGTCCGCGTGGGGCGGCGCGCTGATGCTGGAAGGCGAAGGCAGCTTCCCCTCCAGGCAGGGGTGCTCCGAGGTCGAAGCTGGCGCTCTCTTCTGCGGGGCAGGCCAGTTCCTACATCGCCCCCACAGGCTGTATGTTTTATTTACCTTCTAGGAAGTTCTATGTTCTAAGTTCTGGAGCCCGGAGAACTGCAGAACACGACTGATTTCTGTCACCAGGGCCCAGGACATTCAGGGACCGGCCTGCCTTAGTGTTTGTCCCGTGCATACTGGTTTCTACTGAAGGGGTAGTATTTGCTAATTCCTTTTAACTTTGCTTTTTAAAAAATAAATATCACAGATCATATTGTTATGAATAAATTTCAAATGTGGCAAGATCAAAGGTGAAACCTGTCCCCAAAAATGTCAAGAAAGATTAGAAGGTCGGTATAATCCATTGAAACCAGTCTGCAGGACCGCAGAGTGAGCTGATGAGATCCACAAGCCGGAACGGAAGCCCTTAAGGTCAAAGTCAAAGGCAACATACTGGATGGGAATGGCTCAGGCTTTCTCTCAGCTGGATAATCTGATGTTGTTCCCTACGGGCCGTTCTGGAAAATCTGAACAGCAAACCTACTGACTTATCAATGGATTCCAGGTTGGCTAAAGAAGACTGTTCATGAACACACTAAGAAGGTAAGGAAAGGGAGCCTTTCTACAAAAATTTAAAGCTTGGGGTTCTTAGGTTTAAAGCTTACAGGCTTTGTTATTTTGAAACATGTTTTCATCAGTGTCATCAGTTTATCTGCTATTTAAAGGCCTGTAAATGTGTGTGTGTCCTGGATAGGAATGATCCAAAGGAATTACTTATCAAAACTCATTAAGTGAAATAGAAAAGACTGACAAATTTTCTGTTCAGCTATTGAGCACAAGAGCCCTAAACAATGAATTATCACAGTAAATAAAATGCCACAAGGATCACGCTGAAGGTAAGCAGGACCGGCTCATCCATTAAAATCAGAGACACAAGAATGTCCACCCCATTAGTTAATACCTTCCCAGGAGTTTAAACTTCACTGAAACACACACACACACACACACACACACACACACACACACACAAGATACAGATACTGAAATTGCAATATAATTACAAGTTATCATTAATCACAGACATGATCATCCACATGGAAAGAACAGAACAAAAAATAGGACTATTTAAAAGTGTTCGGTTATAGTCAGCCTGTTAGAAGCTATGAATGTCAAAATTGAGAGTTTTCCTTCTATACTAGGAATAAGTCGTTGAAAAGTATAATTACAAAAAATGAAAAACTTATTCATAGAGTTTTAAAGTGTATAAAAGAGTCAGAAATTAACGGGAAGTGTACAAGGCCCGTATAAACAAAATGACAGGATTTCACCCCTGTACAGGGAAAATAGGACACAGATGTATTGTTAAATGTGCAGCACAAAATTCTCGGGTATGAGGCCTGGCGTCGCAGAGAATGGAAATCAGCACAGACCTCATCAAAGCGGGCACTCTGGGAAGCTGTGTGCCTGAGTGCGGCTGGAGAAAGACAGCAAAGACGTAAGTGGGCTGTGAGGGGGATCAGGTCAGGGCAACAGTTCGCACAGTTTCCTTCGAAAGCAGAAGGAGTTCCCAGCACGGGGCCCGGTCTTGCTGGCTGTCGAACGCAGAACACATGTCCTGGCTGGAACATGTGGCGGGTCCCCATTATGTGAGCGTTTCCACATGGAAAGATACAGAAGTCTGCACATTGGATTCTTAAGACACTCTAATAGTTCTGCCAAAAGAGATACTTACTATTTGCCTTTACATCTGAAAAATTTATATTTTAACTTTGGGTGGGCCTGTTACAATTCATTCAGAAGGGGAAAGAGAATGATTACATAGTATCGAACATCAGAAGGAGCCCCAGCATGTGTTTTAAGGCCATGTTTAGTCTCAATTTTGACCTTTCCCTAGGAACTGTTAAAAATCAATGCGAACATATATAGAATCATGTCATCTGCAAAGAGAGAGAGTTTGACTTCTTCATTGCCAATTTGGATACCTTTTATTACTCTCTGTTGTCTGATTGCTGTTGCTCTGACTTCTAATACTATGTTGAACAAGAGTGGTAAGAGTGGGCATCCTTGTCGTGTTCCTGATCTCAACGGGAAGGCTGTGCGCTTTTTCCCAATGAGGATGATATTTGCTGTGGGTCTTTCATAGATGGTTTTGATGAAGTTCAGGAATGTTCCCTCTATCCCTATACTTTGAAGCGTTTTAATCAGGAATGGATGCTGGATTTTGTAAAATGATTTTTCTGCATCAATTGAGAGGACCATGTGGTTATTCTCTCTTCTCATATTAATTTGTTCTATCACATTGATTGATTTGCGAATGTTGAACCATCCTTGTAGCCCAGGGATGAATCCCCCCTGGTCATGGTGGATAATCTTTTTAATGTGCTGTTGGATCCTGTTTGCTAGGATCTGGTTGAGAATCTTAGCATCCATATTCATCAGTGATACTGGTCTGAAATTCTCCTTTTTGGTAGGGTCTTTGCCTGGTTTGGGGATCAGGGTAATGCTGGCTTCATAGAAAGAGTCTGGAAGCCACCCCCAAACTACTAGAACTCATTCAGCAATTCAGCAACGTGGCAGGATACAAAGTCAATGTACAGAAATCAGTGGCTTTCTTATACACTAACAATGAAAATACAGAAAGGGAAATTAGAGAATCGATTCCATTTACTATAACACCAAGAACCATAAGATACCTGGGAATAAACCTAACCAAAGAGGAAAAGGATCTGTATTCAAGGAACTACAGAACACTCATGAAAGAAATTGAAGAAGACACAAAAAGATAGAAGACCATTCCATGCACTTGGATCGGAAGAATAAACATTGTTAAAATGTCTATACTGCCTAGAGCAATATATACTTTTAATGCCATTCCGATCAAAATTCCACTGGTATTTTTCAAAGAGCTGGAGCAAATAATCCAAAAATTTGTATGGAATCAGAAGAGACCCCGAATCGCTAAGGAAATGTTGAAAAACAAAAATAAAACAGGGAGAATCACACTACCTGATTTCAAGCTTTACTCAAAGCTGTGATCACCAAGACAGCATGGCACTGGCATAAAAACAGACACACAGACCAGTGGAACAGAGTAGAGAGCCCAGATATGGACCCTCAACTCTATGGGCAAATAATCTTCGAAAAAATGGGAAAAAATATACAGTGTAAAAAAGTCTCTTCAATAAATGGTGCTGGGAAAACTGGACAGCTATATGTAGAAGAACGAAACTCGACCATTCTCTTACACCGTACACAAAGATAAACTCAAAATGGATAAAAGGCCTCAACGTGAGACAGGAATCCATCAGAACCCTAGAGGAGAACATAGGCAGTAATCTCTTCGATATCAGCCACAGCAACTTCTTTCAAGATATGTCTCCAAAGGCAAAGGAAACAAAAGCCAAAATAAACTTTTGGGACTTCATCAAAATCAAAAGCTTCTTCACAGCAAAGGAAAGTCAAGAAAACAAAGAGGCAACCCACGGAATGGGAGAAGATATTTGCAAATGACAGTATAGACAAAAGGTTGATATCCAGGATCTATAATGAACTCCTCAAACTCAGTACACACAAAACAGACAATCATATCAAAAAATGGGCAGAAGATATGAACAGACACTTCTCCCATCAAGACAAACAAATGGCTGTCAGACACATGAAAAAATGTTCATCATCACTAGCCCTCAGGGGGATTCAAATTAAAACCACATTGAGATATCACCTTACACCATTTAGAATGGCCAAAATTAGCAAGACAGGAAACAACATGTGTTGGAGGGGATGTGGAGAAAGGGGAACCCTCTTCCACTGTTGGTGGGAATGCAAGTTGGTGCAGGCACTTTGGAGAACAGTGAGGAAATTCTTCAAGAAATTAAAAATAGAGCTTCCCTATGACCCTGCAACTGCACTACTGAGTATTTCCCCCAAAGATACAGATGTAGTGAAAAGAAGGGCCATCTTACCCCAATGTTTATAGCAGCAATGGCCACGGTCGCCAAACTGAGGAAAGAACCAAGATGCCCTTCAACGGACGAATGGATAAGGAAGATGTGGTCCATATACACTATGGAGAATTATGCCTCCATCAGAAAGGATGAATACTCAACTTTTGTAGCAACATGGACGGGACTGGAAGAGATGATGCTGAGTGAAATAAGTCAAGCAGAGAGAGTCAATTATCATATGGTTTCACTTATTGGTCGAGCATAACAAATAGCATGGAGGACAAGGGGTGTTAGAGAGGAGGAGGGAGTTGAGGGAAATTGGAAGGGGAGGTGAACCATGAGAGACTATGGACTCTGAGAAACAATCTGAGGGGTTTGAAGGGGCAGGGGGTGGGAAGTTGGGGGAACCAGGTGGTGGGTATTATAAAGGGCACGGATTGCATGGAGCACTGGGTGTGGTGCAAAAATAATGAATACTGTTACGCTGAAAATAAACAATAAATTTTAAAAAAATCAATGCGAACAAAAAACGGTAATAGGAACAAAATGCTAATGTATTTTTAAAAATAAAGAATAAATGATAAAGTTCAATATCAGAAAAACATTAGTGAATCCAAACTTTTTCCTGTCACTGTTCTGCATAAGAAACATATCTGAATGCTTTCATTCAAGCGCTTTGCGAAGAACTGGCAACATACATTTCAAAAGGTAAGGTTAAGGGGCGCCTGGGTGGCTCAGTCCCTTAAGCATCTGCCTTCATCTCAGGGTCCAGGGTCCATGATCGAGCCCCAATGTGGGCTCCTTGCTCAGCAGGGAGTCTGCTTCTCACTCTGCCGCTGCCTCTGCCTGCCACTCCCCCTGCTTGTGCTCCCTTTCTCTCTGTGTCAAATAAATAAACAAAATCTTTTTTTAAAAAGGATAATATTAAAATGACATCGGAGGGGCACTTGGGTGGCTCAGTCTGTTAAGCATCTCCCCTCAGCTCAGGTCAGATCCCAGAGGCCTGGAATTGAGCCCCGCATCAGGCTCCGTGCTCAGCGGGGACCCTGCTTCTCCCTCTGCCTCTCCCCCTAGCTTGTGCTCACTCTCTCTCTCTCTCTCTCTCTCTCTCATTCTCTCTCAAAATGAAAAAATAAAATCTTTTTTTAAAAACTGACTTCTGAACATCTACACGTAAGCCTGAAGAATGAACACGCCGAGAACCCCAGACAGCTCCTTCGGTATGGTTGGGGAGATAAAGACTTTTGTAAAAACACATTTTCCCCTTACACTATCAATTGTTGTTACTCGTTTTTTTTTTTTTTTTTAAGATTTTATTTATTTATTTGACAGACAGAGATCACAAGTAGGCAGAGAGGCAGGCAGAAAGAGAGAGAGAGAAAGAGGGAAGCAGGCTCCCCGCTGAGCAGAGAGCCCGATGTGAGGCTCGATCCCAGGACCCTGAGATCATGACCCGAGCCGAAGGCAGAAGCCCAAACCACTGAGCCACCCAGGCGCCCCTGTTGTTACTCGTTTTTAGCTGCTTTAAAAAAACAAAAACATTTAGAAGGCAGAGAATAATATAATCAACCCCCGCAAGCTGCCATCCACAGCGATCCCCAACGGCCAACGATTCCCGAGAAGCGCGCCCCTCCCCTCTTCACAGAGGCGCTGGCTTCCGGCCCTTCTCTGTCCTCTGACCTGTCGGAGGGACACCACGGCCAAAGCGCAGTGTTGTTCGGTGTGTTTTCATCACACAAAATGGCATCTTGCACACATCCAGGAGTCCTCAATGTGCTACTTTTCACTGTTTGATGTTTTGGATGTCCGCTTCTGTGAGGACACCGAGACCCAGTTCACTTTATTAATTTCTGACTAATATTCTTCTCTCTGATGATACCACAAACTAAATATTCATTTTTCTACCCACAGATGCTTACTAGTCACTTCCCATTGCTTATGATTGTAAATGATGCTGAAATGAATATTCTGCAGCCCGTCTCCTTGGGAACACTCCCCAAAGTCTCTCTAGGTAGAATAAGCAAGTGACATTTCTGCTTCAAAGGTCTGCATGATTATAACTTCCTGAGGTAATTATTCTAATTGTTATTCCCAACGGCAGAGTCCCAGCCCTCACTCCTTCCGCAACACTGCTCCAGGCGTGCCCACCGCGAAGTGCCCAGTCCCGTGGTTGTGCACCTGCAACCCCGCAGTCACGCACATCCTTCCCCGGACGAGGGAGCTGGAGCATCACTTCTTCTGTCACTTAGATGCACGCACGGCACTGTGCTTCCTGCCCTGTCCACGCATTCGCAGGGGCTCTGTGCACTCCGTGTTCCAGAAGAGTCGAAATTTCTACGAGTGACACTCATTGCACACGTCTTCTTCTGGACCTGTCTCTTCATTTGCTTCAAGTTGTCTTTGTGCAACTGAAATTTTAAATTCGAATGTTCTAAAATGATCACTCTTCTCTTTTAGGGTTAGTGCTTTTTGGGTCTAAAGTTCTCATAAAAGCATGAGCCACAAAGAAAAAGATTTAAAACTGAAGCACTGTTGTTCATGGGAATGTTGAGTTGCTGCAGCCACGATGGGAAACAGGTTCCTCCAAAAAAAGGAAAACCAGAACTAGCGCAGGATCCAGCAGTCCCACCCCTGCGGAGACATCAGAAGGAAACGGAAACACGACATAAGAGTGTCTGCGTCCCCTTTGTCACCGCGGCTGTGTTTCCAGCAGCCACCACACGGACTCGACCTCCGTGCCCATCAATGGGTGAATGGAGTAAATAAATATTACACACACACACAGAGAAATATTAGTCACCCATAAAAAAGAAGGACATCCTGCCACTTGTGACAGCACGGATGGATGTGGAGGGTGTTATGCTAAGTGAAATAAATTAGACAGAGAAAGACAAATATTGTATGATCTTACCCCCATGTGGACCCTAAAAATAAAAATAATAATAATAATAATAAACCAAAGCCAAGCTCACAGAAAAAGAGAGTAGATTTGGGGCTACCCGAGGCAGGAGGTAGGGGCAGGGGAAACAGAAGGAAGGCGGTCAAAGGGTACAGGTTTCCAGTAGAAGACGGGCACGTATGGAGAACACGGTGTGCAGGACTACCGCTGGGTGGTGCGCAGAAACGTTAAGACGGCACGTCCTGGGGCGACTGGGGGTGGGGGGGCTCAGTCAGGTAAGCACCTGACTCTCCACTGCAGCTCAGGTCACCATCTCAGACTCAAGAGATCGAGCCCCATGTCAGGCCCCGTGCTCTGTCCAGAGTCTGCTTAAGATTCTCTCCCTCTGCTTCTCCCCCTGCTCACATCTGTGCGCGCTCTCTCTCAAATAAAAATAAATAAAATCTTTTTAAAAGGGGAGAGAGAATAGATACTAAGAGTTCTCTAACTAACTGACAAGAACTAAGAGTTCTCATCATAAGAGGAAAAATATTTTTCCTTTTTTTGGGGGCGGTCCATGTCAGATGTTGGATGTTAAACTAAACTTCCTGTGGTAATCATTTCACGATATATTATACATCGTTACGCCGTGCAACTTAAAATTATATGGTGCTGTATGTCAACTACATCGACATACAGCTGAAGAAACACCCTGAAACACGGAATGTTTAAACCTTTATGACAGAAGTTATCGTTAGCTAAAAGTCAGGCTTGACACACTGGCACACACGTTTATTAAAAACTGTTTTGATGCAGATGGATTCTTATGTTATTTACTCATTCATTCATACAACCATTCATTCATTTCTATTCTGTCAGTTGTTTGTTTTCTAGCATGTAAGCTCCGGGATGCTGAGAATCTAACGGATTTATTTATTTTCAGCAGAACAGCTCTAGACACATAGCTCGTCGCTAAGTATTCACTGAATGCTGAGGGAACTGCTGCATTTGAAGGAGATAGGACACACATGTGCAAAAATTTTAATGTGAAATTGTTCATTAGATCATTATACATAATATTGGAATATTGAAAATTACCTAATAGTGTCAGGAAGCCAGTTAAATACATCGTGTCCTCTGAGCTGTCCAGTATGGTGGCCCCCAGCCACAAAGGGCCATTAAGCACATGAAACGTGGCGTATGCGGTTGGAGAACTGAATATTTATTATATTTAACGTACACTTAATTGTGAATAGCCACATGTGGCTTGTGGCTACCGTGTTAGTATAGTTTTGAATCACTAGACCAACAAAATCCTGGGAACTGGTTCCATTCATTTGAATTTTGTTGCTGAGTTCATCGTCCAAGAACTGTGTGTGTGTGTGTGTGTGTGTGTGTGTGTGTGTGTAAAAGCAGGGAGATCATGGCTTTCCTGAATTGAATTAAAATTTAAAACTCAGTCTCATATGAAAATTGTACAACCACATATTTTTAGAAGATACGAATGCTGGCTATGGGATAGGAATGAAGTACTACTGAACTAAATTACTCATGCTTGGAAAGTAACCCTCTTATTTTAAGAACATCTTTTCAATTAACTTCCTATATATTTAAATTTAAAATGCCTTTTTGTCCACACATAACTACAATAACATTTCAATAAATACCCACGACATACAAACAGGTATGCATGCTGTATATTTTCTATTTGAATGTAAGCGAATGAAACTACATAATGAACTGACTTTTATCAATTCAAAAGTGAAATGTCTGAACAATTTCCCAGAAAATCGCTCTTTCCCCAAAACACAAACAGGCCGAATATCAAGTACTACTTAAATTTTCATAACTTTAAATAGAAGAGGAATTTGAAGGCAATTGTTCAAATATGTAGCAGGCATTCAAAGAATATTTCTTTTATTTTCTTTTCTTCCTTTTTTTTTTTTTTTTTTTTAATAGAGAGTGAGTAAGAGAGCACGAGTTGGGGAGGAGCAGAGGGCAAGGGAGAAGCAAGCCCCCTGCTGAGCATGGAGCCTGACTTGGGGCTCGATCCCAGCACCCTGGGATTATGACCTGAGCTGAAGGAAGAGGCTTCACGCACTGAGCCCCCCAGGCGCCCCACCAACGAACATTTCTTGACTGAAAGGTTCTGACTTCGAGACCCATCACCGTCCCCTGAACAACAAACTTTTAAGAGACCCCTACAGACCACAGGATGATTCAACAGGCCCATCACACAGCAACGAGATGGACAGAAGCTGGAAAGATGTATTTTTTAAAACAGTGCAAGTGCAGAAAGGCAAAAGGTGTGCACAGGCACCCCTAGTACCTCCAAAGAGGCCTGATTTTCCGCCTGACAGTGAATGCATTACGAAAGGCCACTTCCTTCGGTCACAGCTGCTTGGTGGCCCTTATTAGGCTGCTGCCTCGGAAGCAGAGGGGGCCAGGCTGGAAAGAAACAGCAGGGTGGAGATTTGGGCTCTGGGCCTTTGGGCAACTCCTGGAATATCTAATGGAAATGGCTGAAACGTTTCAATATAAACTAAAATATTTCACAGAATTCGAGAAGATTGCTGAGATCGTCTCCCCATGAAATCTGTCAGCAGCCCACTCCGGGTGTGAATGTCCAGCCAGAGTCTGACGGCTGACGGGAGCCTTGACTGGCAAAACGAAGGTGGGTTTGACCCAGCGCCCTCTTTTCGGGTGTTTTCAAAAACTCAGTGATGAAAGAAGCCGGTCTGGCTCTCCAGCTGACGCGGCTGAAGGGATCAAATGGGACGTCTCTGTGGGTTTGTGTAGAGCTTCGCACATATACTTGTTCAAAGGGACCACAATACAGAAAGGCACATGTGCTAACAAACCACACCCAGATCCTTATTTACAGAAAGTAAACATTTGGTGATTATAATTATAATCAAATATGTACTTCCCATCCCCAAACAACCACTTCTTTATTAAGAATAGCATATTGCCTTCATTACAGTTAAAATGCAAAAATATGTTCACTCTTCACAATGCCATTGGAACACTTTCATGTTCTCTCATGCAGAGCAAAAGGGCGCAGATGAATTCACGCTTTTGCTAAGAAAAAAAAAAATCAAGGAAAATCCCTTCATTTATATTTAAAACTAAAAGAGAAAAATGTAAATTTAAGCATATAGAAATTTGACTAATCATTTTCTTTCCTAAATAGACCCTCGGCGTACTTAGTCCCAGGACTGAAGAACTAATGAGCAAATTCATTGTTCAGTCTCCCTCCCTTCCTTCCAGCCTGACCTGTTAAATCTGGTCATTTTCTTACAGATACATGATGCAGGATGGCATGGTTTTACTTGCCAATTTCCAGGCCCTCCATGGTTCCAAAACAGTTTATGTCACAGAGTATGTTCATGGTTCCACTGGGAAGAAGACATTGTTCATCATGCCTTCATCATTTTTATTATCCCCCACACTTTCCTTCCATTGTGAGAAAGAAACGGAGGGTCACACTGCTGTTCCCATGTCTCACACGGCAAGTTAATACTCTCCAGCAACAGGGCTCTGAAACGCCACAGTGGGTCCGTGGGGCCAGCCGCGCGCTGGCTGGGGAAGCGCACCCATGGGTCCTTCTAAACAGAGGTGCCCCTGTGCGGTGGGGCGCCAGGCTCGCCCGGCCCTGCCCGAGGCACAGCTGACCTGTGCGCTGCACTCTGCAGTGCTCTCGGGCTCCCCGGGCTCCCCTCAGCTGTTTGGAAGCACAGAACATGGTGCTTGTCCTCAGTCTCTCGGAGGGATGTGATGTGTCCAGGCTCAACTGAGTTAAGTTTCATTTTTAGGGCAGAGAGATGTGAGGGGTCGGATGCGCTGCTGTTTTGTAGCCTGGCCCCTTTTTCCTTCCTTCTCTTTCTCTTTCCTTGCCGGAAAGCCTGAGAGGAAGACCTCGTGAGCACAAGTGGCGCCTTCTCAATGGATGCTGTGGCCAAGGAGTGCACCATCAAGAGAAGGCAGCGAGAGCCTATTGCATTTTGGCGACAACCCACTGTCTTGGAAGCTCATTAAGGGTAAGTGTTGTGTGTCTTAACCGTTGTGGGTGTCTACACAGGACCCAAGATTTGTCAAAAGTCCCTGGAATGTGTACACTGGAAATGGTGTATCTTACAGTACGGGAGGTTTTCCCTCACTAAAGCTCATGTGAAGTCTGCGGGAGCGCAGGTGAAGAAGGCTCCTTTGGGGTGCTCTGGTCTTCCAACAAGGTTCCAAGAAAGCGGAGTGATCGAGTGGCCAAAGACTTAAGGCTTGACCAACACCACTCTGGCCCTTTCCTTCAGGAGTAGGATGAAGCGGGGCCACAGAATTTCATCCCATTAAAAAATAATAGGAAGAAATAATCTATTTTAAGGAAAGTACTTACAAATACTGTGTATTGGCTCTAAATCTTTATTTTATTTTATTTTATTTTATTTATTTGACAGAGACACAGCAAGAGAGGGAACACAAGCAAGGGGAGCAGCAGAAGGAAAGGGAGAAGCAGGCCTCCCGCTGAGCAGAGAGCCCGATGCGGGACTCGATCCCAGCACTCTGAGATCATGACCTGAGCAGAAGGCAGAGGCTTAATGACTGAGCCACCCAGGTGCCCCTGGTTCTAAATCTTTAAGTGGGCTACTGAAAGGAAAAATGTGCCACTTCTTTTTAAAATGTCTTAACTTTTGGGGCACCTGGGTCGCTCAGTTGTTTGAGTGGCTGACTCTCGATTTTGGCTTGGGTCACGATCTTGGGGTCCTGAGATTAGGCCCCATGTGGGCCCCGTGCTCAGTGGAGAGTCTGCCTCAGGATTCTCTCTCCTTTTGCCCTTCCCCAAGCATGCACATGCGCACTCTCTCTCTCAAATGAATAAATACATCTTTAAAAATAAAACAAACTTTCATAACCTCTGCAATCTCCAGCAGCTCAGCAGAAGGCCGATCTACCCTGGTGCATTTATGGTTCAAAATAACAGACGAGAACGCATCATGAGAGAGGCCCTACGCAGGAACGCATCTCTCAGACATCTGATTTGAATGACCAGATCAAAGAGGGGTTTCTGGGCACTGGAAGGAGCCACAAGAGAACACTTCACAAAGTAAGTTCAACAAGCAGACTAAACTGTGTTCTACTCCAAGGCTTCCAAGCATGGGAGACAGCGGGTCCAACTTCTGCTAACAGAAGGTGATATTTGGGTGATTTTGTTCCCTTTGAAAGAAAAAAGTGCAGGTCTGCCAGGAATACTGACGCAGGCTTGTTGGTCCCGGCGCGCGCCGAGATGTTGGAAGGGAGTCTGTCAACCATCAAAACTGTGCTTTTCGCTGATGAAAGGCTTGGAGTTCAGACTCTCATTTCCAGAAGAATTTTTAAAAACAATGTAATTAAAATGTGGCTGAAGAAGAAAAGTTTATATTTCTCTGCCTTAGCAAGTCAGTTTATTTGAAGAGGTTTATAACCGCTTCAGTCGGTTTCTTGAGTAACAGCCTCCTCTCCGTCTTACAGGACGCTCTCCTTCTGGGAGCGATTACAGCAAAAGTATTGCTTCTTCGAACCAACAGCTCTGTTCAATCTACCTCCACATGTTACAGGATTCTCATTAAGCCATTGATAATCACATTTTAATTAAATGGCACAACGCCACACTGATTTCATTCTTTCCGCTAACGTATTGTTCAGGTAATAGAGTTAAGCACAGAGAGCAGACATCGGTAAAACATCGGTCACAGACCTAATCCGGGAAAGTCAGAAGTGGTAACAGGCATGATTGGAGACAAAGCATGCTCAGGGAGTGGCTTTCCAAGGCATCTGGGACGTCTTGGGGTTCCCCAACTCTTTGTCCAATAGTTACTTAAAAGCTGCATCCTGGACACTCAAAAGTGCCTCGAGTGGTGAGCGATGGAACATTTCCAGAGCCTTCAGCAGCTCTTGCAAGAAGCTTCCTCCAAAACCACGATGCTCCAGAGCTGCTCAGAGGACTGACCGCGGAGGTGCCTGGGGGGCTAGGTCGGGTAAGCGTCTGACTCTCCATCTCAGCTCAGGTTTTGATCTCAAGGTTATAAGTTCAAGCCCTGCATAGGACTCCGTGTTAGGCATGGAGCCTGCTTAAAAAAAGAAGAGGAGGGGGAGGAGGAGGAGGGGGAGGAGGAGGAGGGGGAGGAGGAGGAGGGGGAGGAGGAAGAGGGAGATGATGATGACGATGGTCACAACAATGAAGGCGACCGACAGTGCTCACGTTCAGATACCAGCGCCGGTAACTCTCAGGGATCCCTGAACCTCTGCGGGTAGCAGCATCAGGTACACGGTGGACTTTCTTAGGTACTTTGAGCAGTAAAAGCATACCTGAAGCAGAATGCTTATTCATGTATTTTTCACACTTATTTTATTTGAGAGAGAGAAGAGAGAGAGCATGAGAGGGGAGGGTCAGAGGGGAAAGCAGACTCCCCGCTGATCAGGGAGCCCAGTGTGGGACTCGATCCTGGAACTCCAGGATCATGACCTGGGCTGAAAGCAGAGGCCTAACCAACTGAGCCGCCCAGGCGCCCCTGTTCATGTATTCTTAAAGGGAAATCAGAAATTACCATCTTCAAACACTTGCTTTGTGCATCTTTATATGGAAACTGGGACCTGCCGAGAGAGAGCACAGCGATGCAAAACAAGAACACGGCTCTGATGCTTCCTGTCAGGGAAACTCAGTCAAGTCACTGCAACTCTTCTGTTCGCCAGGTTTAAAATGTGCTAATAGTACTGACTTGCAAGGGAGCCTATAAGAACTGTGAGTGTTGGGTACGCCGTCCTGCTTCGTAACCAACCCTGAACTCAGAGCAGTTTTCTTTCCTGTGCTTCCCGCAGTCCCAGAGACTATTTTTAGAGCCACTGATAGAGGGAAATGTGCTACGGTGAAGGCTGGCCCTTAAGGACAAGCTCTGCAGAAGGTCTGGGAATTGAGGATGTCTTCCGCTTAAGAAAAAAATAAACACTGAACTCAACCTGTGAGGAGTCAAGAAATAGTTCTCCAAGGAGGTGGCTCTAGAGCTGGTTTTTCAAAGACAAATAGGGATTCTGTGGGCAGACAGAAGAGAGGGAGCAGAGAAAAGAGAGGACAAGATGGAGTAGGGACCATAACATTCCAGGGACCTTGGGGGAGGGGGCATTTCCGATCAGATCGGGGTGGCGGAGGAGGGTCCTAGGAGTGAAAGTGCAGGTGGAAATCGTGGGTCTGGGATGGCACCGCGGCTTGTGCTATCTCAGGAAAGTGTTAAGGGGACACGAGGTGGGGCACAGGGACAGGGGGTGCGAGGGTGACAGGTACGGAGTGAGGGCACTCCTCCAGCATGGCCATGAGCTCATGGCTACAACTGCTCCAGACACCTCCTGGGGTCTCATCCGTGAGCTGAGTCACCAACCAGTCGACAGAAGATGTCTAAAGAAGGAATAGTCATTCCAGGTGGTTCATTTAGTGCAATTTTCACTTCAGTGTCACAAGCATGGACTGGAATCAAGGCCACTGAGACCTTCCGCAGAACAAGGGTCAACGCCTAATGCTTCACCAGTGTCATATTTCTTAGTGAATGATACGCCTGGACCAGGGATTTTTGGATCCAGCACCCCACGAATGGTTCACTTTCTCAATAACAAGGATGTTTCGTAAGAAAATTGGGATATATTATTTCTGAACTTAAAAAAAAAAAATCACTTCTTGGTCAATTTCAGAAACAAAGAACCTTTGGGTTAGAGTTGTAATTGTCAGAAAATGCTTAGTTGCCCTTTAAGGAAAAGGGATCCGCTCGGTGTGATAGAGAGAATTCTGGGAAACATCTTCATGGGTAGGGCTGGATCTGCATTCACACTCTGGGAACTCTGGAATGTCAGTGCAGGAGTTCTAGCGTTCTAGCTGCAAAAAGCTCCCAGAGTCCAGAGAAACAAAGGAGCAGCTAATGACCTGACCACTGGCTGAGGCATTCCATGTCCCAGAGAGAGAAGCTGTGAAGAAGGAAGGAGAAACGACAGAACCCCAGAAGGATGCGCATGAAGCAGGAGCGGGTTGGACGTTCAGGCCTGTCCAGGACCCCACAGATGCAAGAGACGGGTCTGTGCACACCACAGGGCTCACACGCTCCCCGGCATCCTGCCAGGGACAACATCAAATGTTCCTGCGCCACGAGAAATGTGAAGGAAAAGCAGCTTTGCTGGGCCCAAAGTGGGAAATGAGTGTCTGTTACTTAACAATCAAACTACCCCCCAATTGGTCAAGAGTCAAAGAGTCCTGACCACATGGAAAGAAGAGCTCCTCAGGTTTCAGAGGTGACGTAGCAAAGATCCAGTAATAAATGAACATTTGCTTCAGAATGGATTTGTCTGGGCAGCGCACGGTTAAGCATCTGACTCTGGATCTCAGCTCGGGTCTTGATCTGAGAGTCGTGAGCTCAAGTCCCACACTAGGCTCCAAGCTGGACATGGAGCTACTTTATTGTCTATTTTTATTTTTTATTAACATATATTGTATTATTAGCCTCAGGGGTACAGGTCTGTGAATCGCCAGGTTTGCACGCTCACAGCACTCACAAAGCACATACCCTCCCCAATGTCCATAACCCCATCCCCCTCTCCCAACCCCCCTCCCCCAAGCAACCCTCAGTTTGTTTTGTGAGATTAAGAGTCACTTATGGTTTGTCTCCCTCCCAATCCCATCTTGTTTCATTTATTCTTCTCCTACCCCCTTAAGCCCACATGTTGCATCACCACTTCAGCCCCCATGTTGCATCACCACTTCCTCATATCAGGGAGATCATATAATTGTCTTTTTCTGATTGACTTATTTCACTAAGCATGATACCCTCTAGTTCCATCCACGTCCTTGCAAATGGCAAGATTTCATTTCTTTTGATGGCTGCATAGTATTCCATTGTATACATATACCACATCTTCTTTATCTGTTCATCTGTTGATGGACATCTAGGTTCTTTCCATAGTCTGGCTATTGTGGACATTGCTGCTATGAACATTTGGATGCACATGCCCCTTTGGATCACTACCTTTGTATCTTTAGGATAATACCCAGTAGTGTGATTGCTGGGCCGTAGGGTAGCTCAATTTTCAGCTTTCTGAAGTACCTCCATGCTGTTTTCCAGAGTGGCTGCACCAGCTTGCATTCCCACCAACAGTGTAAGAGGGGTCCCCTTTTGGAGCCTACTTTAAAAAAAAAAATGGATTTGTGTTTGGAAAGCAAAGAATTGCAGACACCCCTGGGTATGAGCGCCCCTAGGCGTGGTAGATCGTACTGTCCTTTGTAGAGATCCGCTGCACCATCTTGTGAGAAAATTCCTTTCCATTCCGTTTCATGGTCTTCAAACTCGGTGTTGTGATTTGTGATGCCCCTTCTATGCGGGGGGGGATTCCATTTCTCTTCTCAACTCACATAAAATCTGGTGATGCTCCTCAGAGAAAGTGACACGAACCACGTCCGAACAGAAGCTTGAAGCCCCACCGTGGGACTCGGCCATCTTTCACTTCCATTTGCTGCGAGTCCCAAAGTGTTTGGGCCGGGGAAGCTCCCTCAGCCGGGGACGTGGAGGAAGAGAGACCGGGAACTGCAGGCAGCTCCCAGGACAGAAATGCAATGGGGCAGAGCAGCACCGCTCTGCTGGGAGTCGCAGGGGTTTGGGGATCATTCCTTGGGAAGGGTAACCTCACTGAGCCTGATTTACACTCGAGGTCCCAGTATTTAGGGTCCTTCGTAGGAATTACAAAACAATCCCAACAGAACAGATCCCAGAGCTGTTATATAACACCACTGGCTGCATGAATTCCTAACTTGTGTTTTCCGCACCATTATCCGCGCCTACAAAGCCACCACCTGTAATTACGCACAGGGCCGCCTGCAGATGCCACGCACTGCTCAGCCCGCCAGGCTCCCGCCGCCCCCGCGTGCCGCCGGCCCTCCACCGCCCCTCCCAGGGCAGGCGACAAAGGCGGACAAGTAAATATTATGGTCCCGTGTTTATTTTTAATTTCACAAAGCTCATTTATATGCAAATCGCAGATGGCTCTGGGGTTCTAGGCCAGTTGCCAAGAAGATTCTTGAGGGCCTGAAGTCTGGGCACAGTCCTGACTCGCCTGCACTTCCAGCGTGTTTCCAGGACGCAAGTGCCCGAGGCAGATCCGCTGCTCTTCGGAGGAGTCTTAAAGTTAAATGGCAAAAGCTGAGACTCTAACAGCTTCCTGGGGAAGGGGCAGGATAATGAGGGACCGCTGGTGCAAGACGGACACAGACACAGTTGACGCAAACAGACATTCGGCTCAAGTGGCTTCCAGGTTCCCGGTGTCACGCTCCACCAGCTGTCCTAAAACATGTGCACGGCGACGCTTTACTCTTGTAATTATTCCCACGTGGGATTCTATGAACGCACCCAAATTTCAACTATATTTTCAGAATATATATAAAATTTTCAGAATATATATAAAATATATATATAAAATTTCAATATATTTTCAGATATATGTATCTGTATAGTTTATAATATATAGACTATAAATATATTTTACAAAGTACATTCATGGCGACCTGGGGTGACTCAGTGGTTTAAGCCTCTGCCTTCGGCTCAGGTCATGATCTCAGGGTCCTGGGATAGAACCCCACATCGGGCTCTCTGCTCAGCAGGGAACCTGCTCCCCCGACCCCCAGCCTGCCTCTCTGCCTACTTGTGATGTCTGTCTGTCCAATAAATAAATAAAACCTTTAAAAAAACAAACAAAGTAGATTCGTTGTGATTGCTATGAGTAGATACTGATCTTTTCCCCTGTCTTTATCCTGGAGCAAAAAATTAATATATGAAGAAGTCATTCCTTTAGGCAAACTTGAGTTGTTAATATTTGAACCTTCCAGACAAAACTGTCTTCCTAACTTAGAAATATTATCTTGCCGCATGCCAAAGGTGATGTGTTTTTCGACCTGGCACTCTGCGAGAAAGCTAACACTTTCCATCAACGCTGCTCCTTGCACCAGGGAGACAGGCAGGTGTCAGTCAAACCTGGGTGGGTTTCATTTCAGCTGTGCGGGGTCCCAGAGGGAGGTTCCTCCACTTTAGGAAACCTCATTCCTGCGAATTTAGGAAAAGGGAGCAGCTGGGTGGTGCTACTCAAGGGACGGCTTAAGATGCAGCTGATCAGGCTGGGGGAGGCCAGGGGCACCCCCGGTGATGCAGGAACAAGAAGGCAGGTGAGCTCGGATGCCGTCTCGTTTTGGAGACTGGTCAGAAAGTCCTGGGGAATAGCTTTGGGCTTAAGGGTTAGAACCAGGGGCCCCCTGCAGGCTCTGGGTCTCCCCAGGAGCACGCACCTGCTGTCACCTGCCCTCACACAGGGGAGACAAGGAGGCACCACCTGAACCAGGGTCTGCTCCAGGAAACCTTCACAGCCGGGCTCCTGCACCCCCGCTCCTGTCTCCCAGCACCGCGCCCAGCTCCAGTAGCAGAGCACCACGTCCGTCACCCCAGCATCTGTTTGTCCTCCCCACTAGATCCAGAGCTCACTGAGGATGACAAGGAAACGAACACACAATCAGGAAGCCTGGGGGGCGGGGCTCAGCTCTGTGTCCTGTTTCTAGGCCTGCCAAGCTCAGCCTCCCCCATGGGGCCGAGGAAGGCGGGGGGGGGGGTCCTACCAGCACAGGCAGCTCCTTGCAGCAGAGCTCAAAGGCGGCAGCGGCCTGGGTGTGCACAGAGGTAGCCCCTTCCAAAAGCAAATCCCCATCTCGTGACCCCATAGAGCTCAAGGCTGGGCAGGTAGGAGACGATGAACAAATACAAGAGGAAGTGAGTATAGGAATTGGGGCGACCGCCCCGGGGTCAGGCGGCGGAATCAGACTCCTGGGCTTGCAGAGTCAGGCTCCTGACAACGGGAGCCATCGTGAGGACCCGAGGGAGCTGAGGACGGGGTGGGTCCCGCCAACGTGTTTACTCTCTAGAAACTTCTGCGAGCCTCCAGAACTGCATGGGAGTTGGTCCCTCTGCTCCGTGGGCAGGAACATCCCCCACGGCCCGTGCTCTCCCTGACGGAGGGGAGGCTTCCCACCTCTCAGCTACTTTTTGTTCCCATGTAGACATGAGAAAGGCAGGAAGGCCTCGCGCTCGCGGACGGCGAACTTGGTAGCCAAATCAGTGTGGCTCACGGGAACACATGAGGACATGTGGGGGCAGGGCACGTGTCTTCGGGAGCCTGCTGCTCGGGTGGGCCCCCGTGCTCCCCTCCGCTGGTGCTCACACCCCTGTGCTACCCCTTTTCCCCGGGTGTGGGCCGGACCCGGTGACCTGCTGCAGTGACCAGTGTGGGCAAAAGTGACAGGTCAGATGTCACTTCCAAGAGGGGGTTACAAAGATGGTGGCTTTGCCTGGCTCTTACTCTCTTGCTGGTGCTTTTCTGCCCTGTCCTCTGCTTGCTCCAAAGAAGCTAGTGGCCATATTGTGAGCTGCCCTGGGGAGAGGGCCACGTAGCAAGGAACTGCATGAGGTCACCAGCCAAGAGCTCAGGAGAAACTGGGGCTGTCAGACCCACAGCTGACAAGGAACTGAAGCTTGCCAATGGCCACCAGGTGGGCTTGAGTCCGTCGCCAGCAAAGCCTGAAGATGCGTTCAGGCCACGTTCTACAGGAACTGTGAGACAGGTGAGAAATGTTGCTTTGAGGCCCTAGGTTTGAGGGGAATTTTCTGTGTAGCTACAGGTAACTACTATGCAAGCAGAGAGAGAAAACTGAGGCCAAGGTAGAGAAGCAAAGGTAAGGCGACCCAGAGGAAGCCCCCGACCCCTGGCCCTGTCCCCAGGCTGGAGAGAAAGGGACGGAGGTGAAGGTAGCAGAGCCCCAGGTTACTGTGCAGAACCACACTGGGCCTGACCACCAGAGGCTGGTACCATGGGGGAGAAGCAACGTTGAGGTCACCAGGAAGGGAAGAAGTATGATTGGCTTCCCTTTCCCATGTCACCCAAACTTCCGCCAGTGCTGGGGTGGTCTGAACCCAGCTGGAGCCAGCAGACCCCGGAGCCGGGGGCACCTCCAGCAGCCAGTCCCTGTGATACGGCGCATCAGATGCTCAGGGATCGCGTGTCTCTCTCTGTGGGAATCCGTCCCAGCTCAAGGCACCTGGGATTCACCTGGATGTCATTTCTTTTTCATTTCTGTGTGATGAGCCCTTCTCTTGTCTTCACGTGGAGGGGCGTCCCTGGATGCTCCCGGACTCTCTGCCCTCACCCTACTTACCCCTCCTTCCAGAGCAGAGCAGTGGTGTAGCAGGTGATACTGGAGAAGGGACAGCCTCCGTGGTGGGCGGGGCGGGGCCCCACCCAAGACATCTGAACCCACAAATACAAGCCCACAGGGTAGAGGGGCTTGGCAGGTTGATTCAATTACTGATCTGGGCATGGGAAGTCATCCTGGATGGCCTGGGTGGGTCCACTAAATGGGGCATTGTGCAAGGTGGAAAGGGGAGATCAGAGAGGTGATTGAACACGCACGTTTGGAAGGAAAAGGCTGGAATGACAGGAACACGAAAAGCAGGAGATGGGAGTCTCCTACAGACCCTTCCAAGGATCCGCCCTGCCCACACCTTGATCTAACGCCCAGTGAGACCAATTTCTTACTTTTGACCTCCAGCACTATAAGAACAAATCTGTGTTGTCCTAAGCCACAAACGCTGTGGTAATTCTTACAGCAGCCATAGGAAACCAGTGCTGCCTGCTCACCATAGCTAGTCCCTGCTGGTTCTGTAGGACCTTCCTGTAACAGCAAACATGAGTGTTGGGGGCTGCTCCTTGTCACAGGGAAGGGACCCACACTGCCGGGGCACGGGAAACCGTGAGTGAAGCACCAGCAGTCACTTGCTCTCAGGTCTAATGGAGAGATTTGTTTCTCTGTCTCTGAATCACAAGTGGACTTTCAGATGGTTCTGGGAGAAGAAGCAGCTAATACAAGAAGAGCTCCTGAAACCTCTGAGTGTGTGTAGGGCCATCGGTAACTGTGTTGGGATAAACACAATATAAATAAATATATTCACTACTAGTTCTGTCTCCATGGAGAAAGTGGACTCAAACACCTATTAAGACCCCAAAATGGCTGTCATAACCATATTAATTTTGGTAAATTAAGACTTCAGAACAGGAAAATTATCAAAGATCAAGACTGGCATTACATAATGGAAAAAGGTCAGTTCTCCAAGAACGCATAATAATCCTAAATGTGTATGCTCCTCACAACAGAGAGTCAAAATACATAAGATAAAAACTGACAGAACTGAAAGAACAGACAAATCCATGAATATAGTCAAACTTCGTGTCCCTCTCTCAGTAGCTAAGAAATGAAGCAGGCAGAACGGACATAAGGGTTTAAAGGACCTGCACGGCACGATCCATCAACCCGACCCCGAAACGGCACTCCACCTCACGATATCAGAGTACATTCTTCTCAAAAATGCATGGAAAATTCACCACAATGGATCACACATTCTGGACCTAAAACTAACCTTAACAAATGTGGAAGAGTGGAAATCATACAATGTGTGTTCCCAGGCCACAAAAGAATTAAACCAGAAACCAGTAGCAGGAAAATAGCCAGAAGATCCTCCAAATATTTGGAAATTAAACAATATACTTAGAGATAATCTTTCAGTCCAAGAAGAAATCTCAAAGGAAATCTTAAAATACCCTGAACAAAAGGAAGATGAAAAACCCATCCGTCAAAATTTGTGAGATGCAACCAAAGCAGCGTTTAGAGGGAAACTGGTTGCACTGAATTTGCATGTTTTAGAAAAATAGATCTAATATTAGTAACATAAGCTTTCCTTTGGGAAAGTAGAGAAAAAAGAGCAAATTGAACATAAAGCAAGCAGAGGCAAAGAGATAAAGTTAGAAGAGAAATTAATGAAATTAAAATGAGGAAAATGATAGAGAAAAACCAAGAAACATGAAATCTGGTTCTTTGCAAAGATAAGCAAGTTGGCAATCTTGGGGAAACGATCTTAGGACAGCTGAGGGATTTATGCCGTATTTGTTTTGTGTGGAATCTGCATTTTAAAGAATTATGTTATTTCTGCTTCCCACTTACATAACTGAATCACTTAAGATCTAAACCAATAAACTGTGAAATGGCATGTGGCCATGAAGCCTACAGTCTGGCAACAGCCACTGGACGAAAACCTCAGGACAGCCTCATGGAGAGGTCCACGCGGTGGCCCCTGGGACGGGGCCCTGGGAGCCCTGTGTCGGCTTCTTGTGCCCTGCTTCTTTGCTTTCTCTTACCACACTCGCTTCACATAAAGTTTTCCAGATTTTCCAAGGGTCACGCAGGTAAACGGATTATAGTTCTTCTTGAGCTGTTTTATCCCTTTTCATTAAAAAGCAAATGCCGAAAACAAGAAGAGAGAGAACTCGCGAGTGATTTTGCCTGCATCTGGAAGCACAACAAGAGTCCATGTCTGGTCGGTTGGGGCCACACGGTCCATACTTCCAACTGAATTTGCCCGGCACCTCTCCATCCGGAGTAGTACCCACTCTACCATTCCATTTCCGGAAACTTTCACCTCTCCACGGGCCATGATCCTTTTCCCTTTCAGTGTTTCCCACAGCAGTTTTTACAGCGGTGCTCTGCACTTTGTCACGAAGGGACAGAGAAGGGAAAGACCTCGAGATCATTCTCTCCAAACCCCTCATTTGACAGATGAGGGCATTCACACGGGGACGGCAGCAGGTTCACAGGGCTCCTGGCTCACGGTGAGCTGGCCCAGAGCCCATGTCCCCAGCTTCCTCGGTCATGCCCCCTCCTTTGTTCTTGCTCCTGTCCTATTTTTTTATTGCCTTCCCAGGAAAGGTGACTCTGGACCGATATTCCTGCTTCACACCCGTAACCCATCACCAGCAGTGGGAATGGTTCCACCAGCGACTTTGGAAACCCCATTCTTGCTGTAAGTCTCCCCCAACTTGGCTTTAAATTATAATCCAGCACATCTCGCTACTGACCCTGTGCCAAAAGTTTAATTCCTTCTCAGTCTGCCATTAAAAGTCAAGAAAATCATCTAAATTTGACTTTTATTATGTGACTCTGGGAAACCTCTATCTCGCATTGAATGAATGGTCACCGTGAGAGGGAGGGAGTGTACCCATGGCCTCCCACTGTGGTTAGGGGTGTGGGCTCTGCAGTCAGGCTGCCCGGACCTAAGTCCTAGACCCGCTGTCACAGGCTGAACAACCCGAAACACCCGCCGCCTCTCCCGGCCTCAGGGGCCTCTCCACTGTAGCCAGAGGTCACCCCGAGTTGAGGTACGGAAAATGCCTGGGAAAAGAGACGTTAGTTAACTCAATGTCAATTCATGAGTAAATGCTCATGCATTAGCCATGATCAACCTGTTTTCTGGAAATGCATGTCATCATAAAAGATACAGACAAAGGGGTCACTGTGAACTCCATCACTTCCTTTTGTTTTATGCGGCTCTGCATCACACCGTCTTCCTGGAGACAGGATAATTCTGCTCTTGGGACGCACTCACCCAGCAATCTGAAGCCAACTAAAATCCCTAAACAGGCTTCTTCTTCAGGAGACTGTCACATCCTGCTGCTCCCTTTGCTGCAGACAGTGGCTCACCTTCTGCCTTCCATGCGTTCAAACCGAATCTGACCGTCCGCGATCTGTCCCACTTTCTAATTGGACAAAACTGCACTTGGCTTTCATGCTACTTCCGTCCCGCTCGCTATCTGCTGCAGACTCACGTCTCCGACCTTGCTGCGGCGGCTGCTCTCAGCACTATCTCGGCCCCAAGCAAGCCTCTGATTTAAAACATGGGGCAGGGAGAGCGGGATGACCCTGCAAAGGGCGTCTGAAGACTTCCTGGCACAGGGACACGGGGGTCGCTGGGTGTGGTGGCTCTCCCTGCTCCATTGGGGACGTCCCCCAGGGGGCGCCGTCGTCCTGGCCACAGGCCACAGTTCTCTCTCCTGCCCTGAAGACGGGGGCAGGACCTCCAGTGCCTCTCAGAGACAGACACCCTCTGCTTCCAGAATGCCCCAAACTCACACTCCCCTGCGCCTTCCAAGAGCCTGTGTTCCCACCAGACCTTTAATACATGGGAAGCGTTTTGTATTTTCCTGAATATATTTTCATTTTACAACTGCATTTCGCACCATCTGCTGATCTGGGCACTTCTCATGCTGCCAGTCAGCTAAAATTTTATTTTTAGCTGCCAGCTTTGGGCCGACCATGAAAACCCTGTAGGCTACATTTTCAGAGAGTTTGAAACAAAATATCCCAATGGTTTATGAAGACCCCAGGGGGAGTGGGCTGGGGCAGAAGCTGAAATTGCTGAGAAGCACTTGCTGGTTGGTTCACGGGAGAGAAATGAGAATAGCAGCAAATGGAAAGGATCACGCGGCCGCGGGTGATGCAATGGTGTCGTGCGCTCCGGTACGGTGTCGTGCGCTCCGGTACGGTGTCGTGCGCTTCGGTACGGTGTCGTGCGCTCCGGTACGGTATCCTGCACACCGGTACGGTGTCGTGCACACCAGTACAGTACTGTGTGCTCCGGTACAGTATCCTGCACACCGGTACGGTGTCGTGCACACCAGTACAGTACTGTGTGCTCCGGTACGGTATCCTGCACACCGGTACGGTGTCGTGCGCACCAGTACAGTACTGTGTGCTCTGTTACAGTATCGTGCGCTCCGGTCCCGAGAGCGGACTACAAACATGCACCCATGGGCATAAGGCAGCCCTGGCGGGGTGAGGGGCTTCTCAGCACAGACGGAGAAGCCAGAGCGCTGAATTGCTAGATCGCTGGCAAGGCGCCAGTGGACGGGCTGAGCATCCTTAAGGGCCTTTTCTCCTGAGAAGGCTCTCATCTCCCTTCATCCCTCCCTCCATGTGGACCACACAGAAGGAGAAGCTGCCCTGGGAGCACAGGAGGCAGGTTAGGAATCAACCATCTTTTAGTAAAGTGTTCGGGCTTATCGCACCGACGCTGTCTGTCTTTTTAAAACAGACCCAGCCGTGGCACAAGTAGTGCGAAGTGCTGACCACCATATCCTGGGAATTTTTCATTCTGCTCCTTCATTTGCTCTTTGGGGAATTGTTAGGCAGTACCCCCACCCCCGGGCTGAAGAATGGATGGCACGTGTGCCTCAACCTCCCAGCCAGTTCCACGGTGTTGACAAATGTGACTGTGTTACGGGAAATCCGAAGCATCTGCTTAAAATCCAGCAAAGACATCAAGACACGCTCAGGGCACAAGAGAAACTGGAGGTGGGAAGGGGAGGAACCCTGAGTCCTATGGCCAGAGTGGAGGCATTGAGACCAATTAAATACAAACCAACCTCACATTCACCAGGGATGTGACACAGGGAGCCATTGTCTGAGGCCCCCCGAATAAGATGGAGATCTATTTCTAGAAGAAAATGAGTGCTTTGGAAGTTGCCTAAATTTCAGAGAGAAGTTATATTTCATTTAAAGAATTTTAAAGGCTATTGTGGGGTGTAAGTTATTAGAGGGAAGACAAGATTTCTAGTTGTTATTGTAGGACAGGCCAGTAGGTCCAGTCTGGCCAATGTCTGATTCTGCCAATAAAGTTTTATTGGCACCTGGCCAGACACATGCATGTGCTTGTGTGTTGCTCACAGGAGTTCGTGCGCTACGGCGAGTAGAGCTGAGCACTTGCCTCAGAGACCAGATGGCCCGAAAATCCAAAAATATTTCCTCTGTGGTTCTTCCCAGCAAAAGACCGTGAACCCCTGTTCAAGATCACAGCCAAGTCTTTCTTCCTGGCTCACGGACTCCCCCGTAAGCCCCACTGGCAATCTCACACTTGACTGACCAGCGAGCTGTGCTATCATTCGCAAGCCCGCCCGCCTTCTCGCTGCAGAGTCTGGCTGTGGACAGCGCTGGACTAACTCGACTGCAGAGGGAACAATCATCTCCCTTTGTAAACTGTTACGCGTTCTGTGTTCCTGAAAGTTCCCCAGCAGACACTACAGTGCTTGAAGTCTTTGTTACTACCATTGTAAGGCGAGTCTTTTTGGTCACCCTTAGAAAGGACTGGAATGTAGCAGTTACTCAAAGTACGTCTCTAGATAGATTCATGAACGTGCAACTGACATTAATTTGGTAAGCTATCTAAATTTATGAGAACAGATTTATTAAAACTGTAACGTGATCTGCAAAAATAATACAATTAAAGTTATTATTACCGTTAAAGAAATGGGTTTTGAGAACTACTTCCTACGTGCCCCTCCCACGCCCCATCATGAGTCTCCACAGTTGTACACATTTAACTGTTGATCTGCCTGATGCGATATGACGCGGTTTCCCTTAAGGGTCACACGACTCGCCCACTTGCTGCTCCAAGAAATCTTGACGGCATACTTCACTGGATGTGCCGTGTTTTCACCCGTTTTACATGCCTCAGGATGCTCTCTCCTAAGTTTAAAAGTTATGTGCATGTTACTGAAAAATAACAACAACAACAAAAAATATGCTACAGAAAGAAAAACCCCAGAAAGCCACAAGCTCTTGAGTGGCTGCCATTTACTGGACACTTGATGTGGGCCAAGCGCTCAGCTAGGAATTACGGACGCCCGAGCCCTAATCCTCTGTCCACTTCTGCCACTGGCCCTCTTTTACAGATAAGTCCACAGATGGTGGGAGAAGTGAAATCACTCACTCAAATTCCTACAACCAATTCATGCACAACGGGGATTTGAGCTCCAGTCTTTGTGACTCGAAAATTAAAGCTCTTTCCATGACACATCACAGTGACTTTGACAAGGGAAAGCATGCCTTTTAGTTCTGGGGGATTCGGCAGAAAATATTTCACCGAAGTATTTAACTTCTGTCTTTGCTCCTGCAGCACCCCCATAGGCTTTCCGAGAGCCACGGCACGAGGTTCACCGGGGTAGACAGACCCGTACCTCACACACGCAGAGAGCACCTGTGCGCCCGCCGTGGCCCAGAGAGCAAAGACAAGGCCGTTTCTACGAGGGGTGCCCAGGCAGCGCAGGAGCCGGGGAGAGTGGCGGGCTCCAGGGGAGAAGAGCACTGCGGCTCCACTCCCAGAGCTCGCACGTGGGCTCCTGGGGCAGGTTCACGTGCCAGAGGGCGAGACACCTAGGCTGGCTCGCAAGCAGTGTCCAGGTGACAATGGTGGGAAGCTCCACAGGGAGGACACGACAGAGGCAAAGCAGAGTCAGGCGCCGGCTTGTGGTTCAGCATCTGCTGAGCTCAGAGTCCCCGGAGGGAAGGGTGTGGATAAGGGGCACATCGTAGGGGCCTCCCGTGCCGCCCCAAGACAGCTGGGTGACTCGTTCTGCAGGGAATAAAGGATGATGAAGGCAGACCTGAGCTTCAGGATGTCCCTGGGAGAGCCGAGCATCCGGCCTCGAGCCAGGCCTGGTATTCCTGCAGCTCCCCAAGCAGCAAGGAATGCGTCCATCGGACCCCAGCCGGGGCAGCAGGGTCGAGGGCGGGAAGGAGACTAGGCCTTGAAGGAAGGACAACGACCAGAAGCTGGTCTCTAGCAGGGCGAGAGGAGGGGGGCAAGACGGGTCCCAACCTACAGGCCGGGAAGCCAGCCGATGGCGGAGCCATTCGCAAGGTTGCAGAACAAGAAGGAGCTGAGTTTGGGGGATGCTTCGTTCGAACTGGCCGTGGCGGCCGAAGTGGAGGCAACGAGCGAACTTCTATTTCAGAGAAGTAATTCCGGGGATCTGGAGCCAGAGATCGTCAAAATGGACCGTACATCGTGCACAGGCCAAGAGGCCTGCGATAAAATGGAAATATCTTTGAGTCTGTGGACATTAGAAATATTAGATTTTAAAACATGCTAAGTAAGAAATGAGAAACTTAAGTGGTCCAAAAGGTAAGCTTGAAATAATCTATAAAGTTTGAGGCAAGAATGTACTCTACCCCCAAGACAGAAACCTAGCCTTGGGGTACCTGGGTGGCTCAGTGGGTTAGGCCTCTGCCTTAGGCTCAAGTCATGATCCCAGAGTCCTGGGATCGAGCCCCGCATCGGGCTTCCTGCTTGGCAGGGAGCCTGCTTCTTCCTCTCTCTCTCTGCCTGCCTCTCTGCCTAGTTGTGATTTCTCTCTGTCAAATAAATAAAATGTTAAAAAAAAAAAAAAACAAACCTAGCCTTTTTATAGAAACCCACAAGATTCCTTAAATTCTGTAAGAGACAGAGTTAAGGGAAGGAAATGAAGGAACCATGGACTTCTTATGCTTACTTTTATTTATTTATTTTAAAGATTTTATTTATTTTGGAGAGAGAGAGAAGAGAGAGTGCTCATGTGCAAGCATGACCTGGGGCGGGGGGAGGGTGCCGAGGGAGAAGCAGGCTCCCCGCCAGGGAGGGAGTCTGACGCAAGGCTCGGTCCCAGGACCCTGGGATCATGACCGGAGCCGAAGGCAGATGCTTAACCAGTGAGACACTCAGGTGCCCGATATGTTTGCTTTTAAAAGTTTTATTTAGAAGTGACAGTTCTTGCTCTAAAATATTTAGATCAGCATGAAACCTTCCTTCTAATAAAAACCTGACCAAATTCCTCAAAAGGCCGCCAGACTGTTAGATGGGTTGGTAAAGGCTAACTCCGGTTGAGGGAAGTATCCCGAAAGGCTCGACACACAGCAGGCTGTGCAACATAAAGAACTGAGAACGCCAGGCAATGACCAGCAAGGAGGCACTGCAGGGTTCCTGCCTCGATGTCCCGGGCCCTAGGGCCGTCTGAGAAGGTTCTTCAAGGGAGGTAAGTCGAAGGGTAATCAACTGCACCAGTTACTGCTGAACCAACTCTGCAGGGCTTGTGCGGGCCGGCAGGAGGAGGCAGCACCCCACTCCCCAGGGGAGGCTTCTGCTGGGACTCGTCCACATCCATCCATAATCTCCGTTCCACAACCGCCAGGTGTGCCCGGAAGTGATGAGGCTGAGAGTGGAAATGTGTTTCCCTGCGTCGCGGACTTGCAGTTCCTGATGAGTAGAACTGCCCGATTCTGGGTTCTCTTCAGCAGGGAAAGCCAGGAAGGCCTTCCAAAGGGGAGCCCAGCTCTGCTGCAGAGAGGCCGCTATGCACTCCATCAAGGACAGCCGTCTTCGACCTGTTCATCGTCTTAAGCCAGAGGTTTACGTCGAAGCATAACCCAGAGCAGCACTAGGTTCTTCGTGGACAAAACCTTCTGAGCCATGTGTAAGGCAGCTCATCTCTGTGTCTTCAGGACTTTTGAAAATGTCTCCATTTCTGTATGAATAGGAAAGGAATTTGGTGACCTCCTCTGCCTAAACATCCAAAATAAGATGATCGCTACATGCAGAGACTAAGCTCACAGGGGCTGCGGGACTCTTCTATGTATCATGTTATCATCACCGGAGCCCGTGAATTTTGTCTCCTTTTTCTGTCCACCCCAAGTCATTTCATGTCCTTGAACGTCTCTTTCTATATTCGGTTTCCAGTTCTTCAGCCATCTTTGTATCTTTCTTCTGATTCTTCTATAACACTGTAGGTGGGAAGAGCTCAGGAAGGAATTCGAACTCCATGTGAAGATCTGACCGATCTTGAGAACGCAAGTGCAGAGGGTGGAGGCTATTGGGGCTGCGGTCACTCCCCCTGCTTCCCTCGAATGGATGCCACCAATGCACGGACATCACATTCAGCATCGTGACTGCAGACGGTGCAACAAGGAGGAACCACCTGTTATTCTCCTCACTTGGTGATATCAAAGGCACCGAGAGGCAGGCTGCGCCTCCACATGTGGGTATGCGTGTTCACGCCCATTCATTCCGTCCCTCTCATGCTTTCTCACGCACACATCCAGTTAACGCCATGTACCCTTGGTGCCGGGACAGATAAACATATTGAAAAGCTTTAGTTCTTGCCACCAACATCAGAAGCTCATCTCAAAAACCCCAGCAACGTGCAACAGAAGGAGACACAGACAAATCAGCCTACTGAAGCACAGCACGATGGTTCTTGGGGGAGGGAGCGAGAGCAAAGCGTGGGGTTCTTAGGAGGCACGGGAATCAGGGAGGAGCCTCCCACAGTCACAGCCCCTGCCTCAGGCCAGGGATGCCCACTGGTCACACTGTGGCCCAGGACAGGGACCGCTTTGCCACATGGACTGTCCCTCTGTTCTGCATCGGTCTGCCTGCCTCCTGGCAGAGCAATTTAAAAAGAGAAACAGAGAACAGGAGTGCTCAGGGGCTAGAGCTTAAGACTTGCAGCTGAGTCCTTCACACTGTGCTGAGACTCAGACCTGCAAACCTAGTAAACCAGGCAAGGTAGCTGCTGGACTGCACGGTAGCCCCCTCAAATCCATACGTGGAAATGACTGTGTTTGGAGTAAAGGAAGGAATTCAGGTTAATGACATTATAAGGGTGGAGCCCTGATCTGCTTCAATTTTAGTGTCCTTATAAGAAGAGATGCGAGAGCACAGACACTTGTTCTCATCCTGTCTCCTCTCCCGTTCTCCCTGTACCTTCCCTCCCTCCCACGCGAGAACACAGCAGAAAGGTGGCTCTTTCTAGAGCCCAAACATTCTGACACCCTGATCTCAGACTCCCAACCTCCAGAACTGTGAGAGAATCAATATCTGTTGTTTAAACCACTCCGTCTGTGGTGTTTTGTTATAGCAGCCTAAGCTGACTGATACAACTTGTGGCTAGGAATCTTAGAAATATATTCCATATGGTAATAAACTTTAGTTAGTCTCTATTCTTTTCTTCCCCTTCCCGTCTTTGGTTACCATCCTGATCTAGTGTTTCAGGCTCAGACATGACACAGAAGGTGACATTTTAAAGAAACCAAAGAAAAGGTTAAAAACTGGGGCACCCAGGTGGCTCAGTGGGTTAAAGCCTCTTCCTTTGGCTTGGGTCATGATCCCAGGGTCCTGGGATCGAGCCCCACATTGGGCTCTCTGCTCAGCAGGGAGCCTGCTTCCTCCTCTCTCTCTCTCTCTGCCTGCCTCTCTGCCTACATGTGATCTCTGTAAAATAAATAAATAAAATCTTTAAAAAAAAGTTAAAAACTAAATACTTCCATTTTGACCCACAAAGATAACATTTCATCTTTTCCTAGAAACTATTCATAACACCAAAGAGCATGGGAAATATACACGTAATTTATATTTTCAACAAAATTAGAAAATCAATAGAACCTCCAAACTCCAAGCAGGTGTGAGGGCTACGTAAAAGCATACAGGGCTCAGCGGTAGGAAGCCAAGGAAAGACACCATAAGAGGGCCCTCATGGAGGAGCATGCAGATGTCAGAAAGGAAGTAGAGAGGTACCTATCCAGGGTGAGGGACCCACCATAATGTGTGAAGGCCAAGTCCCTGGTTTGCAATTGTAGGAATGTCAGTGGGAGCCTCCTGCATTCAGTATGTTCAGGAGGTTAGTCTCCAGAAGGGATGATCTCACTGGACACACTGTGGGAAGCTCCCCTGCTTCGAGGTGTGGGGGTTCTGCCAGTTGGCATCTCCAGAGGCTACAGCAAGTGTGTTCTCTGGGGTGTCACATAGTGCAGTGACCCACCTCCACCTGTGCTCAGTGTGCTCTTGTGTTGACGCTGAGAGCAATCAGCACTCATTTCTTTAAGATTTTATTTTTAAGTCATCTCTACACCCAATTTGGGGCTCAAACCTACAACCCCAAGAATGAGAGATGCATGCTCTACTGACTGAGCCAGCCAGGCACCCCAAGAACAATTAGCATTCACAGTAACAGTGTTCAGATTAAAAGGATTCTGGAAAATGGAGACTGAAGCCAAAAATATCAATAAAACTTCAAATCACAGTAAACTTGCTAGACTTAAAAAAAAAGGGGGGGGTCCAGTGAGCATCCAGGTAGAACGATCAATTCTGTTGTAAAGGAAAATAATAAAACTTCAGGCTGGCCATAGACTACCGAACGATGGCTTCAAGACAATCCACAATGTAGAAATAACATAGAAAATTGTCTGATCTTAATGCAAAAACAAACTAACAAACAAAACCCCAAACCAAACCAAACCTAAAATTACTAATAAAAACAGAAAAGAAAAATCCTCCATCCCTAGGGATTCAGTTTGGGGGGGGCAATAAAGTTTCTCTATGTTGAAAAATAGACTGAATCTGCAAAATATCTAGAAAATTATGATGATAGGTACATATAAAGATATAAGGCATAGAGCTAAAGCAGATTTTAGAGGAAAATTTATAGCTGGTCCATACTTGTATAAAATATAAAGGAACAAGACAGGGGCACCTGGGGGACTTAGTTAGCCTTCGGCTCAGGTAATGTTCTCAGAGTCTTGGAATGGAGCCCCGCATCGGGCTCTCTGCTCAGCAGGGAGCCTGCCTCCTCCTCTGCCTGCCGCTCCCCCTTCTAGTGCTCTCTTGCTCATTCGCTGTCTTTCTGATAAATAAAGTAAATAAAATTTAAAAAAAAAAAGAAAAAAGAGAAAAAAATGGCTCAAGGATCTAACATAAGAAATTAGAAGTTAAAAAAAAAACTGGAAGAAATCAACAAAGAAAAAAACTGAACTAAAAAAACACCCCAAATTAATAAAAATAATAAATATATCCACATTACATTCCTTGTAGAAATAAAAACAAAATAAACAAAATATTAGAGAGATGAATCTGGAATTAACAGAGAAAGGGAAAATCTCAACAATAAGAAAGTAACCAGGGAGAAGGAGAAGCAAACACAGATACAGAAGTAATTGAAACCATGACCAGAGATTACTCAACACTATGAAAATCACTGAAAGCTTGTGTGAAAGAGACTGTATTTATAAGAAAATATATTTGACAGAAACAAACTATAGAAGAGAAAGTAAATCTAAACAGAAGAATTTTCATAGGAAAGAAAAGGAACAGCATCTGATCTAATCTAGTGTTATCTATAGGAACCTTTGAGACGAAATGCACTGATACATGAGTAGAGCACACAGCCCAAGGCAAGCGCTGTCCATTTGCTCTTATTACAGTCAAAATAAATGTAAAATCTTTCATAAGTTATTGGCCAAAGGAAATAAGCATCGGATAGATAAATAATATGACCTACTGAGTTAATCCAAAAAAGTCAAGAATGTTCAATATTATACAATGGGAGAAATCATACAATCCTGTCCAACAGTGACAAAACTATCTTTTAATACATTCAAGATCCATTCCTTAAAGAAAAACAAAATGGAAAAGGAGAAAATAAGACCTCTCTAGTAGGAACAGATGGTTACTTCCTTCAAATTGTAAAACTTACTTAACCCAAATGCCAACATACTACTTAAAAGACAAAAACATCAATCCTACTAGATAAAAAGCAAACAAACAAAACACAGGTAACTGTGTCTCTTACCACCATTTTAATGTTCATTTTTTTCTGGAGGTACTAGACAAAGCAATTGGAAAATAAATTAAACCTCAAAAATTGGAAATTCACTTGAAAATGATGTGATTATATATCTGGAAAACGTAACAAGATCAAATGAAAAGTCACTATAAGTAATGAAAGAATTCACAAGTTGTTGGAAGAAGTGTATTCACTGAAAACCTTTTGAAACCTTTCCTTCTACTTTTTTAAAAAATGTGACCATATCACCTATTTTTAAATGGGACAGTGGATGATAGCTTTGTTTAAACAAGGGTGGAATTTCCTGATATTTCCTCACTCTAAATTCTCCTAGTTTTGCTTTGCTTTCATATATGTTACCAAGAATAGCTTCCAATGAGGTATCTTGCTATGCCGTGCACCACAGAGCTTAGTTGTATCTGAGGAGGCAAGAGAAGGGGAACCCCATGGCCACTGGCTCGGAGACTACCTACAGGGAAGGTCTGCACCAGTCTGTGCAGGAGTGGAGTGGAGCTGCAGTCTAGTTGTGGATGCTGGTATCTCTAGTGGGCTGGACAGAAGCCCCCAAATCTCCCCCACTGGGAACCTCAGAATATGACTTTTGAAATAAGGGTCTTAGCAGATGTAATCACTCTAAGAATGTTGTGTGAGCTCATCCTGGATTCAGTAGGGCTCTAAAGACAATGACCAGTGTCTCTGTAAGAGACATAAGGGGAGGAGATGCAGAGACAAAAAGGGAAGAAGGCCATCTGAAGACAGACACACAGAATGGAATTTCGAAGCCCCACACCATGCCTAGAAAGGCTAGCAACAGCCAGAAGCTAGAGAAAGGCATGAACGCATTCTTCCTCAGAGCCTCTAGAGGGAACCAACTCTGCCAAAGCCTTGGCTTTGACTTCTGTGAGAGAATACATTTCATAGTTTAGAAAATGCTGTTGTTTTTAGCACCCAAGTTGGTGGTAATTTGTTACAGCTTCCCTGGGAAACCAATATAGTATCTCAGCTGGAGGGGGCACAAGGGAAACGAAGATGCAGAGCTGTATGAGTACATGTTCCTCTGACCACAGACACACAGGATGGCCAGATCCACCCTATACCACCTTATACCCCATGGCTGGTCTGAGTGGGACAAAGTGCAATCCCCAGGGTTGCCTGGGGAACAAGTGCAGGCTTCTCCAGAGAACAAGACATTCCAGAGAAACGATGGCACAGACGTCCAAGATGTCCTGTTCAAAGTGACCCTATAAATGCCTCCTCTTGTACTTCTCCCTCTCACTCTTGACAAGCGATGAACTCTGCTTCAGTGGTTTCCAAAACCAGGTATTCCATTAACCTACAGGAGCTGAGATCTTCCAGCATTAGCAAAACTTCAAACTCCACTTGTTAGTGGAGGGGCTTCTAGTTCCTCTTGAACTAGAGCTGCTGGAGCAAGATGACGCTCACTGCCTTAAGTCTGAGTGGGCACAGGATGGGATGGTCAACCAAGCCAGATCTGTGTTCTGACGGGTTTTCTCATGTACAATCCAACTCTTGCCTGACTCAACTCCACAGGCCATTTGGGACTTTGCTTATTGACACATTTCCCAAAATATTTTTATGTCCCATCACTCTTAGTTTTTGTAAAAGTCATTTAAACTTAGTAAAATACATCATGAGGCTGTTCTTGTCTACCATTTATTGACGGGTTAAGTACCAGCCCTGCTTGATGACGGGCTCTCCAGACATGCTAGTTCACTAAATCAGCACCACGGCCAGCAACTGTCCAGGGAAGTCCTTGTTACTGCTGCCATTTTACAATAGAGAAAACAGTAAACTGAAGTATCAGCCCAAGTTCATGCAGTGTTGCAGGCTGGCCTGGAGCACATTCTGAGACAGAGCTCAGTGTTTACTAGGGAGTGGCATTTGGATCAATGGCTGCAGGGAAGGAAGAAATCTGGAAACTAAGCAGAGGCAGAAACTGAACTGTGATGCAGGCCTGACAACATTAAGAGAAACCCACAGCAACTCCAGAGTAGACGTGGCCACCAGCAATGCCCTGTGGTGGTCCAGACTGGATAGAGTCCATGTGCCCACCTCAAACAGTCATGGATGGAGGCCACCCTTGAAAAGACATAACCTTGAGCTGGCAGCTCTGTGCAGCTGAGACAGCCTTAAAGAGTCTAAGGACTGAAAATCAGGGTTGCCCACAATGCTCCCAGGAAGCGGACAGCAAGTCTTTTTCTTGAGGGGTCTCTGGTGAACCTCCATGTTCACCACACACAGCTATAAAGCGGGAACAATAGAATTCTGAGTCCATCTGAGGCCAAAGCTCTTGCTCTGTCCACCACCCTGCACATATGCCATGTCAAAACACTCGTGAGCTGCTTGAAAAGGATCAAAAGAAGAATAAAAAATGATGAACCCAGTGTCTGGTGAGCAAGATCCCACCATCTCCGAGGAGAGGCAAAAATCAATGCATGTTATTCTTCGAGACGGCATCTGTGACTACTGTCGTAAAAACAGACAGTATGTCTCCTCTCTCTGTTCCCAGCCTGCCCAGTCTAATGCACTCCACAAACATACTCAAAAGGCTGTAGGTGTATCACCAAGCCATCGTTATTAGTACTACCTGACCGTTCTGACCACTAGCCATGCACCTGGCCCAGGTAACTCCTTTTCACTTATTACTCATTTCATCATGTTTGCTGCCCTAACAAAGAACTACAAACATCTCCAGCCCCGTCTCCCAGTGACTATGTGTACATCCTCTCGCCACTCCACCAAATCATTGGGATTCTGTCTACTTTTTAAAGAGATCCCTTAGAACCATGATGAAATTCTTGCTCAAGTCAAGCTGTAGATATATTTTCCTCTCAAGTTCATGTAAGTCAGCAGATCCACCATTCATCCTGCAAATAAAAGGAGTCCTGTGTGACTTACGCTAAGGGTGCTGATTTTTTTATTGTCTTCTAGGGGTTTTTAAAAGAGCAATTACCAATGGATTAATAAATAATTACAATCAGTACCTTTCACAAATTATCTTCAACAGTAAACATTTGGAATGCACAGAGCCTCCAATCTTTGTATACAGTGGAACACGGTTGCCTGGGTTGGAAAACACATGATGAGGAAAACCACCCACCAAGATAACAACCAATGAGTGTGCTACTCAATCAACCTGTATGCTGATCTGTGATGTATCATATTTGATATGAATCCAATGCTTTGAATGAACAGAGTGCACAGAGCTCCGATGACGGAACCCAGGAGAGGATACAGATAGCTAAAGGCGGTGGGGGAGGGGGACCAGCATTTGTTCCTTTTTCAAGAAATCCTTCTGTTTTTCTGCTCTTGTAATCAAATATCCAAGACAAAACTCATGGTATAATAGGGGTTCCCTTTACCCCTTTTCCTTCTAGACCCTCCTCAAAACAGCCTAATGTTGAAAAACAAACCTAGGTCTCATTCCACCATCACAGTACAATGATTAATTTTAACAGGAAGTTCTCTGTTGAGCATTCTTGCAGTTTCATTCTAGAAAGTGCCAGAGTGTTTCTAAAGTGATAGGATGGCCTGCAGGAAAGTGTGAATTGTGTTGTTGTCGTCCACCCGTTCCACCAGACTCTCTCTGGTGGGATGATGGTGTGAAGCTCCTGCCACTTAAAGGAGAGGCAGGGGTTTCTGTGGGGCTGGCGGAAGGACAAGGAGGGAACAAGGAGAGAAGAATGCGGGGTGCTTTATATTCGCTTCAGGATTCCGTCCCGTCAGACACTTTCCTATTTTTACCTCCTTTCCTTGCTTACCCTGACTCCTTCCAAATCACAGTGCCTGTAGGACCCATAAGCCATAGCTTGCTACAACGAGATATGGATCTACTCAATGGATAGCTAGATGCGCACGAAATGAAGAGTGATACAGTCTCCTTTCTTCCCTTTTGTGGAAAATATTAACATCCTCCACTTCTCCAGAGACAGAACGGTAGCGAGGGAGATCCGAATTCTCCACTGTTAGTCTCCCCCAGAGCAGGAGCCTGGGCAGCTGGTAACCTGCTGTTTTCCTTTTGAGCTTCTCAGATTAGATCCTAAATGCAATTTAATTCCAGACTCTAATATACAGCTCCTGAATTATGCTGAAGAGGAACTGGTTACGTAACAAAGCGGCATGAATGCTGATTACACTCTTGCCATAGATGACAGGTTTTGTTTTCCACTTTAGGTCCAAACTAAAATTGTTTTTCAAATTGTATCATAAATATACCAAAGTATCCACTGCATAAAAGAATTCTGTAACCTTTATCAGAAATATGAGTAACCCCGCTAGAAAATCCATAAGCGCTCCTTAGCTTATCTCCTTTGATGAATATGGATTCCCATGTAACTGGCTTGTGTCCGTCAGTCCACATTCAAGGTCCTCCTTGTTTTATGGGAAAATAAGAGACAGGACATGAAAAGCCAGAATGTGGTATGAGAACCAGGGAAATGAAAATACAAGGAAAGTAAGTAAGCTTCAAGTAGACAACATAATCGTGATATATAAGCAGGGCCATCTGCCAACTCCTTGAGGGCGGTTCAGCACCCTGCTGGCAGGGGGGCTGGCAGGTAAACAGCGAGCAGACCACAGGTGCATCTAGGACGTACAGCTTGCACGCTGGACCACGTCTCCTGAGCAATGGACCAGCTGCCCTCATCTGGGAGGCGAGGTTCCTGCTCAGCCTCCAGTCGTGGGTCAGAACGGAGTGTCACCCTCACCCCGGGCTCAGGCAGGAGGCAACACCACAGCACAAGTGGGGCGGTTTCAGGCTCTTTCCCTAACCTCAGTCTCCCTCTGCCTCGACACAGCCATAAACAAAAAGGACTCCTCGCTGCTCTCAGAGTCACATGCATGCTAGCCTACTGATGCGAGGAAACTTCTGATTTTCTAGTTAACCACGAATTGCTAAGGACTTTCGGTGCTCACACGAAATTCAGGATTGGTCAATAAGGGTACATTCTTCTCAGGCAGGTGACTGGGTGGCTCAGTCGGTTCAGCGTCCAACTCTAAATTTCTGCTCAGGTCACGATCGCAGGGCTGTGAGATGTAGCCCTGTGTCGGGCTCCTCGCTTAGCAACAAGTCTTCTTGAGATCTTCTCCCTCTCCCTCTGCCCCTCTGTTCTCTCTAGAGTAAATAAATCTTTAAAAAATAAAAATACATTCTTCTTACACAGAACACATAAAATGGCTCTTCTTTAAGTTTCCTGATATTTAAGGATTATCCCAGATTCCAGAAAAACTGTCCTTTTAACCCAGTTAAGAAAACAAAGATGAGGAGAAGGGAGTTGAGGGAGATTGGAAGGGGGAGGTGAACCACGAGAGACTGTGGACTCTGAAAAACAACCTGAGGGTTTTGGAGGGGCGGGGGGTGGGAGGTTGGGGGAGCCTGGTGGTGGGTATTAGAGAGAGCACGGATTGCATGGAGCACTGGGTGTGGTGCAAAAACAGTGAATACTGTTACGCTGAAAATAAATGAAAAAAAAAAATAAAACGAGGGAAAAAAAAGAGAAAACAACAATGAAGGCGTTATAAGATACGCTGAGGGACTAGGACAAGAGATCACAGCAAGCCGCTCAGAAGGATGTCTTCCTCCCCGACCAGTAAACGCGGCTCAAAACCTGCTCCTTCGCGCCCACTGCCTCGCCCCGGCCTCTCCTCCTGCGCTTCTTGTCCTTTTCCTTCTCTCCCGAATGGAACATTTTCATTTTATTTAGTTACTTATTTAATTTCTTTTTTTTTTAAGATTTTATTATTTATTTATTTGAGAGAGAACGAGAGAGAGAGAGAGCGTGAGAAGGGAGAGGGTCAGAGGAAGAAGCAGACTCCCCACTCAGCATGCAGCCCGAGGTGGGATTTGATCCCAGGACTCCAGGACTGTGACCTGAGCCGAAGGCAGTTGCTTAACCACCTGAGCCAGCCAGACGCCCCGATATTTAATCTCCGTGGGTGGGGGGAGAGAGATTGCAAGTGCGTGAGCAGCGGGGGAGGGGCAGAGGGCGAGGGGCCGAGAGAAGCTTAAGCAGACGCTCCATGCAGCATGAAGCCTGAACAGGGCTTGATGTTACCACCCTGAGATCATGACTGAACCAAAGCGTCAGACCCCAACCGCCTGACCCACCCAGACACCCCGTCCTTTTCTCTCCTGAATAACTCAGTCCTCAGCCGTCGGGCAGAGCGAGAGACACCTGCACCTACAGGGGACCAGGGAAGCTAAACTCACCCACAGTGATAAAGCCGGGTTGGGTCCCAGGAGGGTCTGCCATGGGGAGAACATAGGGGACAGAGCCCCAGCTCGGGGAGGGGACCTCACACGGATGGAGCGTCAGAGTCTGAACCAGGGAAGGGGGCATGTGTGAACGGAAGGGAATTTGGGCTAAGTGAGAAGACACCTGTGTGGCAGTAGGGGTGGGAACTGAGAGAGGAGACTGGATCATACTGGGATTGATCCAGTAAGTTAATACATTAAGGATCATGTATTAGCCAAAGAGTCACAGTGGAAAAGGAGAAAACTGGCATGGAATCCACAGTGGGTTAGAAACAGCAGTGTGAGGTCATGGTATTTAATATGGAATGACAGATAACAGTAGATGTAGGTGTAGACGCGTGCGCTCCTTGCTTGGAGTACTGACACCCCAGTGGGAATGGAAACACCTGAAGCCCAGATCTTGCTCCGAAGTGCCATTCTTCATGAAAGAGACCCAAGGCTCCCTGGAGAGATGATGGACTTCAGGGCCAGGACAGGGAAAGCAGGAGATGAACCTGGAACATCTTGTTGTGTCAGAGAGCAAGGAAGTGTTCCAAGAGTGAGGGGGACACATCACAAAAGGTAGAGAGCCCAGCCTGAAGGAGTATCCACAGAACAAGTTGGAGCCCACACAGGCATCAAAAGAAACAGGGACGGCCACGGCTGATAAGCCACTGTATGGAACAGACAGACGGTGGAGATACCAGCAAGTAAATAAAATGGGATATTGCCTGGTATCAAAGTACCTCTCCACAAACTATTTCCTAGTAACAAAGAGAAATCCCCAAGTGGGAAAGTCTGGCAGACAGCACGTCACACTGATACCAGCATAAATAATGCGGCCCTGACAGGACACGACGGGAACAGCGTCACTTCCGCGACTCCTGCCGGAGAGGCACAGCCCGAATCTATTTGTGAGGAAATGTCAGACTCAGACTGGAGGACATCTGACAAAATAACGTCTGTAACCTTCAAGAGCGTTAAGACCTTGAAAGCCAAGGGAAGATTAAGGAGTCGCTCCAGACTGAAGGAGACCCAAGAGGCTTGAGAACCCGCTGCGACATTGCAGGATTCTGATCCGGGTTCTTTTCTGTAAAGGACGTTATTGGGAAACCTGGAAGAGTCTGAATGGCAGAGCAAAGTGATGTGGATTTCCCAGTTTTTGTCAGCTGCATTACGGTTAGGTAGAACGGTGTGTGTAGGAAATGCAGCCTGGAGCATTAAAGGGTGAGGGGACATCGGATTGGCAACCCATCTTCCAACAGATTAGGGAAAGAAAATTATACTAGATTTGGAGCTTATTGGTAGGTCTGTGTGATTGTCTATCAAAGTAAAGTTTAAAAAGCTGGTAGGGATTAATTATACTTTATGTTTAAATGCATTAGAAATTACCATTCACGATTTTCAGGTTTTAACTAAATTTTTCCTCAGTTCAGTGATATAGCACAGCCTGAGGCTGAATTCCACTTCAAGTCAATGCTGGGAAAATAAGTTTTTCTGAGAATCATGAACTCTGTTAGTCAACATGGAAGGGAAGAGGGTGTTCTGTGATGTCAGCATTTTGGTTAACAGAGAAACATTACAAGCTATGGATGGATTGCCAATGTTCAGGAAATAAAGGGAAACAAATATTCTTAATACGGATCCATGCTAAATAGTATGCATTCCTTCATGGATGGCTTGGAAGGCAGGCTAATACCGGCCATCACCCACAGGAAAACCTCTCTTCACAGGAAACCAGTCTTTCATTTTGTTGTAACTTTGCTTTAAACAATCATACTGCAGAAATACAACCACTTAGTCTACAGTATTCTAAGTTAGGCACAAGGTTCATAGACAGAACTCAGTGGGGGTCTGGATAGTTCGGTCTGTTAAGCATCTGATTCTTCATTTCAGCTCCGGTCATGATCTCAGGGCTGTACTTAGCTCCGTCCTGGTATGAAGCCTGCTTAAGATTCTCTCTCTCCCTCTTCCCCTCCTCCCCCGCTCGGGCTCTCAATCCCTCTCTCTCTCTTTATAAAATAAAATGAAATAAAACAAAACAGAACTCAAGGAAGTGTTCTTCTCACATTATAAGCCAGTGCTACTTGTAGGCTGTATGTCCTACACCTGACCACGGTATTAGAGAGCTTTTCCTCATGACTCTGACATTTACCACTGGACCTTCCATTTTAAATCTATCAGCAACTCCTGCCTTTCCTGAATCTCGGAATCACTGTGAAATTACTTCTGAAGCAAAGAAACACTGACATTCCATTGTTCTGCTCCTTTCGTGTTGTTCTTCTATGAAATAATTTGGAATGAAAAACTTGTCTTCTTTCGGCCATTCCAGAATTATCCCATCTCTGGCTGGCCACTGATAAGAATTATTTTCCTTTGTGTGTTTTGAAAATTGAGTAATTAAATATTTAAGACTGCATTCTTTCCCAATTTTTTCTAACTAATGGAAGAAACTAAAAAATGCCTTTAAAAAAAAAAAAAAACTCACTACAGTATGTAATGACCTAGAAAAAAACCAGGGTCTTTACAAAGCACTTATCCCCCCCCCCCCCACTTTTTTTAAACCCCATTTAATCCTCACAGGCATGTATCTTAATCCTCATTTCCCAGAATATTTTTTCTATTGCACCTGCCCCGCAGACACTAGTTATTCATGAAGGGGCAGAAGAGACAAGTACAAGTTCAAGAGATGTCTTCCAGGAGAGCCTAAAACCAGGAAGGTGTCCAAGCCCGGAAAATGTGCTCGAGTGCCCCTGCACCCGCGAGCGAGGGCTTCCCCTGCGATCTTCGCCAGCTGGCGGAGCAGCTCACCCGCTCCTGCCTCCCGCAAATACAGACCCAGCCCCAGGCCCGTCACCACGAGAGTGGCAAAGTGAATTTACTAGAGAAAGGAGAAATGGCCCCGCCTTCAAGGATGAGCTTCAAGGGGAGCTCTACCATCCTGCAGACAAAGCCGACGCGGGGCTCTTGCAGGAAGGAACACGTTCCCCACCAGCCCCCAGGCACAGCTGCACTGTTTCTTCTCTTCAGAAACCACCACCCTCCGACTTCCATTTGATTTGTTCCTGACCAGTCTCCCTCTGAGTCCCCGAGGCTACAGGCTGCTCTGCTCGGCCGCAGGGAAGCCCACGGGAAATTCATGACATGACGCGGCTGGCCTCCCCATCCGAGCCCACCCCTGTGCCCCCCACGGTGCTCCGCGTAGAAGTGCGTGACCCGCACTGCACGGCGCTCAGGATCCCGCGGAGCCAGCAAAGGGCGTCTCACAAACACAGGGCTTCCTGAAAGCTGTCTTAGGAGATCCAGGAGAGGAATGTTGAGAAAAGGGATCCCTAGAAAGCTTTCCAACTCAGGGGGATTGTTAGACACCCAAGGATAAGCCTCCAGTTCCACTTCAAGACTCCAAATAAGACATTCCCTCAACTGAACCACAAACTGCGTTCTCAGACCACACCCCGGGCTCACCTGACCCAGGTCTGAGATTCCCCTTCCAATGGCAGGGCTGTTCGTTCACCAATTCTGTCAGCGCCTGCGGCGTTTTTACACCGCCGCTGAGTTTCTTCAATGTCTGAGTCTAATCGAGCAAAATTAAATATACCTGTTCCGGGTGAAAAAAGGAACTCGGGAATAACTTCAAACCAGTGACCCCCGCATGCAGATGAGGGTACGGGTGTCCACAGCAGGAAATCAAATCCCTTTCTAAATGACTTAGACTAATTAAGTACAATGGCTTCTTTGAAATGCCATTTATTAGCAAAGCTAAATTCGCTGTCTTGGCATTTTAAAGACCTTTATCATGCCCATGGACCTGCCAGAAAATTAGGAAATGGAGCAGTCGTTTCTCCTCTGTAAAGAAGGGGTTTCACATAGGAAGGTAGAGAGAAGTGGGGGGAGACTTACGAATTTAATTGTGTAAGTTATTTTCACTCTAAAAATAAAAGTGCTAAAATAGTCAGAATAGCTTGTAAGCCTCACAATCACACCACCGGCTCAGCAATCAGCAAAATGGAAGCACCATTCCTCATTTTCACTGACGCTGATTGCTAAGTGTTGGGGCCGCGGATGCATGCGGTGTGGGCCGGCTGCCCATGAGAAACACGAGAGTCCACACCAGAAAGCAGAGCGAAAGCCCCTGCCAGGTACGGAGAGTCGCACCCTGAACCAGCACACAGCCCCCCGGCACGCAGGGTGGGGTGGTGAGGGCGGGCAGAGGTGAGGCGCACCCACCTGCCAGACCAGGTGCTCCTTGGCCCCCGGGGTCGCAGAGAGGCAGACGCTCAGCACGATGGTGTGGGAGGAGGAGGTGAGCACGCTGGCGATGATGGCATCTCGCATGTTGAAGGGGAGCATGGTGTACACCACGAAGATGATGAAGAGGAAGAATGACACCTATGGGAAAAGAACAGCGAGAGTCACCGAGAGTCCCCATTCCCCGGGGCTTCCCTCTCCTTCCCATTAAAGGCTGCAGCAGACACCGTGAACTATACCCATTTAGAAAGCAGGATGACGATAAAACAAGACAACATGTTAAACCCAAGGGATAACAAGGAAGGACTAACACGGTGATGGAGAAAAATCGTTCTTTTTCAAAATGTGGGGATTTCCAGGTTTGAGACCCAAACCACGGCAGACATTAGGTAACCGCACACTTTCGGGATCTGGAAGCAAGGAGCGTCCGAAACACCCCAGATTTCGTCTCCTCGCTGCAGCACACACGTCTGCATTCCTGAGTTCTGTCTCCAGGTGTTTCCTGAGACCTGTGGAAGATGGGCAGGGGCTGTCCAGGGTTGCTGGGGAAAGTAGAGACCCAGAGGGCATGTAACAAACAAAATGAAACAGCTTAGGGATGGTTCAGCTGTTAGGAAACTGAACAGTTTGACAGTTTCTCAAAAAGTGAAACACGCAATTACTATATGACCCAGCGACTCCTTTCTCAAGTCTCTGCCCTAATGAAATGAAATCAGGTGCTCAAACAATGCATGTGCACACATGTTCCTAAGAGCAGTATTCACAGTAAGTAAAAGGTGTTAACAACATGAATGTCCACCAGTGGAGGAAGGGATTAGCCGCCTGGGGCACACGCAGGCAGGGGAGTACTCGTCAGCTGGAGAAAGGAAGTACAGATACATGTTTTCACCCAGAGGAACCTCCGAAACATTATGCTAAGTGAATGCAGCTAGGGCAGAAGGCCCCCTACCACAAAGTTGCATTTCTGTGAGCTTTCGAGAATAAATAAATCTACAGAGACAGAAAGCAAAGTGGAGGTTGGCAGAGGCTGTAAAGGGGAACTGGGAAGTAACTACTGATAGGGCCAGAGTTCCCTCTTGGGTGATGACAAGCTTTCTGGAGCTAGATGCAAGTGTTGGTAGCACACCACCATGAATGTACTAAATGCCACCCAGTACTTTAAAATGGCTAATTTATGTTACCTGAATATCACTGTGATTAAAGAAAAAAATCAATATGAAAACCCAGAGAAAGTTTTGGAATGGAAAATAAAATGGTTTAGTAGGTAATAAAACAGGCCATTTTCATCACAAAAGCAGCAGAGATGGAAGAACATGGAGAAGGATGAAAAGGTGATAAACCAAGTGGGAAAAGAGCCGAGGTCAGGGGAATAGAAGAGCAGCATCGGGCGAGCTCTGCCGCATGGCTCTTCACTCAAGAAGAGAAGTGAAGGGAAGAGCTCATCCCGCAGTAGAGTGATCCGTGCTTCCCAAGGAACCCCAAATCCTAGCACAGCTGGAAGGACTTGGAGACACCATGCCAGGTGTTCTGTGGTGAGCCAAGATATGTGTTCACAAGGAGGACATGGGCTCTGCTCCTGGTGGATCTGAAGAGTGTGAGGTCTGGAAGGACACCAGACTCACGCTCATTCCCCCTCTTGCATAGACATGGGGGTCCGCACCATGTATTACAAGAAAAAGTTACAGTCATCATTTCACTGTGCAAGCTCTATGCGTACAACCATCACAGACAAAAGAGCGTATGAAAGATCAGGGGGCATGACCTAAAAGGAAATTTGGATCTCCCAAACATGCTCCTTCCTTTACTCTAGGGGACTCCTCTGCTCATCAGAGGAGCATGTATGGAACTTCTCGGAGGAATCAGTGAGGCCCTGGAGGCGGAGGATGAAGGCAGGATCCTGGATCTCAGGCACTTGACAGCTTGGAGAAGAGACGGTCACGTGGCTCAGCCATTGCTTCACAGCTGATGTTGCCTGAGAGAAAGGGTACCCAGCCCCACTCTAGCAAGACAATGGGGTGTGGTCTCCACATCCTCTTCTCTTAGATCCTGCAAGTTCAGGGGTCTCAGAATGACAGCCGAAGAGAATCCCGCCAGGAGTGGGGAAATGCGTGTAGGAATCCTCTCTGGGGAGCCTAGGCTGGGCATGGACCAACCGTTTCACGCCCATCTCCTCCCAATTCAGCCTAGTCCTGAGGGACCTCAGGTCAAAACACACAGGCAAAAGGATCACCATGGCCACACTATTTTTCTGGTAAATATGTATTTTTTTAAAATTTTACCTCTTTAAAAAGATTATAAAGATGTTTTTAGTCAAGTCTTGTTATTTAGCATTCTATTTCTATTCTATAGATGGGATGGGAAAAAATTATGTTAGACGGTTATTCTGCCAAAAACACCTAGATAGATGGAAAGAAAAACTGGGCAGCTCTCGGGAGGAAGTTTTCTGAGGCAGGTGCCAAGCTACATGGGCAGATGGGGGGAGGGTCCTCTCCCCCCATCTTCCCAAGAAGAGAATATACAGAATGAGTTCTTAGACCCCTAAATCAGATTTTTAAAAACTGGTAAGAACTAGGACATACATTTATGGGGGCCCTCTGTATACAGGCCCCTTCCCTGCTCTCGGATGCGTGATCTCATCTAGTCTTGACAAGAGCTCTAAGAGGGGGCTGTTCACTGCCTCCTGTTCTCTAAAAGTGCTATCGCTGACCCAGAGAAATGGGGGAACTTGGCCAAAGTTCCCAAGTAGTCAGTGTCAAAGCCCAAACAGGAATCCATGGGTTTAATTCTTCACATGTTCTCAGTAACGAGTTGGCAATATTTCTCTCCCTTGATGGAAATTTCACAAAGCTGAAGGCCTAACAGAAGACACAAGTGCCCACGAACCACTTCTACAAGAATGACACGGAAAGACAGCAAGCATCTTCCCTCCTGCCAAGACAACCACAGAAAGTGCCCCATGTCTTGGCTCCAATACTGGATTCTTTGAGCAAGCAGGACCAGTTATTTTTAAAAGATTTTATTTATTTATTTGACAGAGACAGAGAACACAAGTAGGCAGAGAGACAGGAAGAGAGAGGGGGGAAAGCAGGCTATCCGCTGAGCAGGGAGCCTGATGCGGGGCTTGACCCCAGGACCCTGAGATCATGACCTGAGCCGAAGCAGATGCTTAACCCACTGAGCCACCCAGGCAGCCCAGGACCAATTTTTAATCATCATTACAAAACTACTCACATTTCAAAGATAGGCTCATATTCCCTTTATTTCTGTACATTTAACTTTTGGTTTATGTTTACAGTGTGGGTTTTGGTTAAAAAATAACATACAATGAACATTTAGCAAAATCATCAGAGAAGACAGTTACATTAAATACTGGCCCATCAGGAGCTAAAACATGTTTAATTTCTTGAATTCTTTCAGGGGTACAGATTCTGGGAAGCAGGGTTTCTCCAACTCAACCCTGTTGACACTGGGGGCTAGACAGTTCTTTGGAATGGACACTGCCCTGTGTAGTGTAGGAGGTGTTGTGGAAACATCTCTAGCCTTTCCCCAATAACACCATTGGCATCCCCCTCTTCAAAGTTTGTGCCGACTGCTGAAATATCTCCAGACATTGTCACACGTTTCCCAGGGGGTAAGATCACCTTGATTGAAGCCATGAAACTAGAGAAAAAGTTGCTTTTAGGAATGAGAAAAACAACCATTACATTGTCATGGTTTACTGAGAAAAAAAATAAATTGACTCTGGAATCCCTAAGAGCCACCAAATATTTCCAATTAAGATACTAATTTCTAGACACAACATTAATGCAAGATCCTATATCCTTCAAGAGGCATTAAAGGAATATTTTCAGGTATCAGAATTTACAATTACAACAAAGAGTCTCTCTTTTTACAACTACACATTTTTCTTCCAATGCAAAACCTGTAGCAGTTCTTTGAAAATTATCATAACTTCTGAACAGCTTAATTTTGGACAGCTCTAAAGCTCTCACATTACTTCAATTAATATACACTTCCGCAGACATTTTGAGCTTTGAAAAGGAAGCACGTGGAGGGCTTATCTGCAGTAACCAAATGGAGAACAGACATTCTGTTTTCCAAATACAGTTGCTCCTGCTAAATGTTCATTTTTAGATGACAAAATGAATTTTTTTAAAGGTCAATTAAACAAGTTGTATTAAATCAAGTTTTTGAATTTTAGTGGTAGTATTTCAGGAGCTGAGCTCGGGGCACCTGGGCAGCCCAGAGGCTGGACAGGAAAGAAGAAAGTCAAGTGTGGTTTCAAGTCCCACAGGGGAATAGTCTTCACTTCTTATGATTCCCAGAGGGCTCTACTTATTTATTTTTTTTTTTTTAGCCTTCTTTCCAAAGCAACCTCAAATAGGGCCATATGTAAAACCAAAAATGGATTTGGCACGTCTAAAGAATGTGTGGGTTAAAAGCTCCAAAAAGGCGAATGCAGGCACTTGGGTTTCCATGTTACCATGGGGACATTCCCATGACTGATTCCCCTTGAAGGTACCTCTGTCCAGAGGCTGAAGAAAGAGGAACCACTGATCTGATGATGGAGACCCTGTCCAGAAACGTGGATTGGCACAGTATCCGAAGCGGCAGTACTCCTCCCAATAAAACCAACTGAAGGGTTTCTCTTAACTTAGCCCACCATTTGCCTTTTGCAAGACCTACACATCTTCCCACCAGTCTACTTGAACCTCAAGCCCATAATTTTTTTCAAAGATTTTTACTTATTTTAGAGACAGACAGAAAGAGCACATATGAGTGTGGGGTGCGGAAGGGACAGAGAGAAGGAGAAAGAATCTCAAGCAGGCTCCCCACTGAGTGAAGAGCCTGATGTGGGACTTGAACTCACGACCTTGAGCTCATGACCCTGAGCTGAAATAGAGTCAGACGCCCAGCCAACTGAGCCACCTAGGGGCCCCTGCTCCATAACTTTCAAACAAAAGAAGAGCTTCTATGTTCTTAAACCCACTCCTCTGACAGACTAAGGCAATTCTACTACCCATGAGGTCTTCATGCCCCAACAACCCAGGTGCAAAGCTTTATGCGTCACCTTTGACAATTCTTCCCATCCACACTCAAAAACAGCGTCTTCTTACTTTAGGACTCCAGCGAACTGCATCTGCTTGTCTGCTCCTCTCCACACTTACTTCCACTGGGCTGGCTCCTTACTTTTCCATATGTTAAGAAATATGCTTCCCTATTTTTCTGTCACTTTTTCTTCTCCCCGTCTCCCAAAAAGGGAACCAGAGTGTAGAGCCTTCTTTGTTCTTGCCTACTCTGCCCCATTCTCATTACCAAATATTTCCAACTTTCTTCCTTCTAGAAAGCATTGAGCATTTTCTTCCAAATCAGATGAGGACATCTGACTGGCTTTGCCAAATGCAGTGTGGAAAGAGGTCATAGGTGTCTTATGGGTGGAAATTAGTGCACAACTTACCAAATCCCCCTCCCCCTCTCTGGCAATCATGGAAACATGACACAGGGGATTCTCCCAGACATGGTCTCGTGTGAGAGGTAGATTCCTGCAGCTGACCCACATGGACCTGTGTTCATTTGAATGAGTCATAATCCTTTGTGGCAGTAAGCCCCTAGGACCTCAAGCACAGCTTATGTGGTCCTGACTGATACCAAGCTCGCTTGCTCTCTCTCTCTCTTACGCACGCACACACACGGTTTTACTGATGGATAAATTAGATGCCTTTATATGCATTACTCTGCAATTTGCTTTTTATCACTGAATTAGACATGATGGGCATCCTTCCAAGTCTATAGATACGAATATATATGATTTACTTTTTTACCAATGACAAAAATATTCCATTAGTAATAGAGGCACCAGATTACTTAGCATTTCCTTACTGGTGATCGTTCAGGGCAAGGCAGGAGCCCCTTATCCAGCCGCGGCAATATTCTCACGGATCTCCCTTTCTGCAACATTCCCCTTTCCCTAATCCAGCCAACACACAGCTGCTAGAATCATGATTCTGAGTGCACAGGTTCAATTAGTTCCTTCCTTGGACAAACATTTCCTCTGGCTTACCCCGTGGCTCAGAACTCTTCTCTTCAAGGGTTCTCATGGTCACAGAATAAAGTCGAAACCGCACAGCCTGGAGGTCAGGACACTCCCCTGACCGGACTCTCCACACACACCCCACACCCTACCCTGCTCAGGAGCCACGTCTATGAGCGTGGGGTGCATCCCCGGGAGTGTGGGGCCTTCCACTCCACATCTGCCACTCCCCGTTCTCAGGATGTCCTCCTTCCTCTTCTTGGCCTCTTGAAATCTCACCTCTTTCTAGACCCACTTCAGATACAAATTCGTATCATCTCTCCAACAACGTTTTCCAGCTCACCCCCATTTCATTCACTCCCAGGTCCTGGCAATAGCCCCCTGTCCTAGGATGTGGCCTCCCGAGGCCACCTCCCCTATACTGCATCCACTCACTTCTTCTCCATGATCCAGGCTTCAGGGTTGTTTCTGGGAGTCCTGGAAGAGATGCTTGTTCCTGGGCGCTCTGCCCACAACGCCCCTGCCTGGCTTTCCTCTCTGAAAACATCTGCTCATGGTCAAACTTTGAAGTAATTCTGCTCTTCTAGGGGGCACAAATCAAAACGCAGAATTTAAGACCAGAAATTTAGATCTCAAGCACTTTCCATGCACTATCCATTTCATGCTCCATTCCCACATGCGGGACAGAGACTAAGCATCTGCAACATCAAATTGTTTAGTTTATGAATCAGAAATATGTCATAAACATGACTTTTTCCCCTTTTTTTAAACAGAAAATTACTGCAAACGTGGAGAAGACTTAAGCAAGGATAGGATAGACAGAAATGGCCCTAACCAGACTCCATGTAAATCTGATCTCTCACGGCCCAGGTCCCTGGTGTGAAGTCTGTGGCTTCACTGTGTGATTCCCGTTTGTTTCAGAGTTCAATGGCAAATGGGATGTCCCCAGACATGCCAACAGTAGCTGAAAGATGGAGCGCGTAGTTTTTCCTTCCAAATTGTACCCCAGCTCTAATGTCACCATGAAGCTCTGTTGTCTATTCCAATCTCCCTGAGAAGGCATAATAAGCAAGCATAATCAGCAAGATAATCAGGATTACTCATGTAAATCACCATGGTTCTGTTGAAAATACATCATCTGAGAAATTTTTCTATTTTTTATGCTAATAATGTTAAGAGAAATAACATTCCAGTGAATGTAAGTATTTTATAATCAGAAGCTGAGCTCCTCAAATCACCCTTCTTTCCAACAAATCTCTGAGACATCAAAAATAGCAGGGTTTAAAGTAGTAGCTCAATTTTCAAAGAAAGATTTCACTAAAACCAGAGAAATTATACCTTCTTGAATAAAGCATGAATTGTAGTTCCTTTAACATTGTATCTTGGCGTTTCAGAACTAGAAATGCCAAATTTTAGTAAAAATTGCCAAAGGAAAAGAGAGAATTCTTGAATATAGTGATTGAGCATTCTGTAAGTAAATCCTACATTTGAATAAAAATTTTCTTTCTGAATGCTACTTCCATCTCAAAGGATTGCTGGCTTTGAGAACATCTATACCACTTACTAATTAAAAGCATTTACTTTTCTGGAAACAATTAGAAAGATATTTAGCCAGAAATATGCTTTAACATTTTTTAAGTTTTGATTCAAATTCCAGTAGAGTTAACAGATAGGGTAATATTAGTTTCGGGTGCACAAGGTAGTGACTCGGCACTTCTATCCATCCTCACCATGACAGGTGCACGCCTTCATCCCCATCACCTGTCTTACCCATCCCGTGTGTTCTCTCTAGTTGAGAATTTGTTCTTGGTTTGCCTCTCTCTCTTTTCCTTTTGTTGATTTGTTGATGTACAAAATGATACTTAGCTTTTCATTGAGATTAGCATTTTCTTATCTTGTTCATTGATCATACTTTCTATAAGGATTACTTTGTCACTGTTACATTTCTTAGTACAAAATATCGCAACTGTGTAAACAGTTTTTTTCTTTAATTGGGGACTGTCAGTCATACCGATGTTTAGTGAAGCCATCCGTGTACATCCAGCCTTCTATGGCTAAGATTACCTTCTTTTCTCAGGTGTGTCTTCCTTCCCTTTCCCCTCTTTCTCTCCCAGGTCCCCCCCCAGTGGGGAGGGGTGTGCACCCGCACATCTGTATCTATATTTACATGTGTATGTGTATACACATATAGAGAAACATATACACATACACATACCACAAACACATACATGTGTATAATTCCTGTGTAAGTGCCATGTATATGCCTGGACAAAACCACTAAAATCCCATCACACCTCAGCTCTTGTATCAGTTAAGAAGCCACCTCTCCCCAGCTCAAAGAGAGAGGATTTTCCACTAGAACAAATCAAAGGGAAGGACAGCCCGAGTCTGCTTCGCAAGGTGGTCTAGATGTCTGACCCCCAGGTAGAATTCAGCCCAGCTCATGTCATGGACGCTTCCAGATGCTTCTGGAACTTTCTCAGATTCCATTCTCTTTTCAATCACTCTGGCTTCAAGCCTCACAAGACTTCACATGGGGCTGCAGATTGAGTCCACTGCTTAGTTCTAAGATCTTATCCTGAATTTCATGCTTGTGCACCACAGTGGATTACACAAACAGGAGAGTCAAACTGTCACTAGTACTATTTATGGGAAAGCATAACAGAGACTCTGGCTTATCAGAACAGGCTCAAGTATGCAATTCTCAATTACACATATTTGATCTTCCCAACCTCCAACCCTTGTCCTCCTATTCTTTCCCATCCCATTTAATTAACTCTAGTCTCCATACCTAAGAGTTATTCTTACTAGTTTTCTCTTCCTCATTCTCTTGATGCCCAGAAGACATCCTGAATCCACCTGTCCCCTTTCCATCTGTGGCTGCAACTCTAGTCCAATTCATATGATCATCTTGGATTCCCGCAACATCATCCTGAATGCCCTCTCTCCCTACACCAGTGACCCACTAGCATGAGTTTTCCATGCAAAAGTCAAAAGTGATTCTTTTACAATTAAGAAATAATTTGCACATAACATCGTGTGAGCTTAAGGTGTACAACATGTAGATGGCATACTTTTACATATAATAATATAGTTATACTTCTGGGTACATAAACACAGGAAAGGAAAACAGGATACTGAAAACCTCCAAGTTATTTGCAGTATTATTCATAATATCAAGATACAGAAACAATCTAAGTGTCCATCAATGGATGAATGGATAAAGATAAGATGTGTATATATACATACCCCCAAAGTGGAATATTATTCAGCCACGAGAAAGAAAGAAATCCTGCCCTTTGCAAAAACATGAATGGACCATGAAGGCATTATGCAAAATGAGAGAAGTCCAAAAGAGAAGACACTGATGATGTACTTATACGTATGACATCACTTAGATGGGGAATCTAAAAAAGCCAAACTTGTACAAACAGTAGGATGGTAGGTAAGATGGTGGTAAATGGGGGGGGGGATCTTTGTCAAAGGGTACAGACTTGCGGTTGGAAGAAGTTCTGGGTATCCAAGGCATGGCAGGCACTGTCACTGAGTAGCAATATTGTATTACAGATATCAAAGTTGCGACAAAATCAGACCTTTAATGTTTGTCCCACAAAACAGGAATGATAATCATGAAACATGATGGAGCTGTTTGCTAACAAGTCATGCAAACTAAAGTGATCTTCTAACATGTCCAAAATGACCATGTCACTCCCCCTCTATGTATATCCTACCATCAGCTTTCTCTAACACTGAAGAAATATGCAAAGTCCCCATCATGTTCCCTTAGTAAGAGTTCCTCATGTCTGGTCTGGCTGGTGCCTCCAATCTTCTATCTCAGCAACTCCATCACCGACATCCATACAGTCCCTCCATACTGGCCCTCTCACTGGTCCTTGAACCTCAGGGCCTTTGCACTTTCTGTTCTGCTCCAAGTGTTCTTCCATTACCACACTACCTCCCCGGAGAGAATCCACTGATCCCCTATCTAAAATATACCCCATTCATTCTCTAGCTAATCACCTTGCTTTAAATTCTTCATAACATTATTGGAATTGGAGTGCTTACTTTTATGTTTTTCTAATCCTTATTTTCTGTCTTCTCCCATATAAATGTAGACTCCATGGGGACAAAGGCTCTGCATGGATGGTTCCCTACAACCAAGAACAGTACCTGTCCCATAAAAGACCTCAACAAATATTTGCAGAAGGAAGGAATGAAACATTTCAGGTGCAATGACACATGCAATCTGCTCTGTAAGGTGTAAATCAAGGGCGCTCTGCAGACACATGACTCCCACCACCACATGGCGGCATGCAGGATGACCCCCATTTCCATTCCAGCTAGCTCAAGCCCTGAGTAGTAACAAAGATAACAGGGGAGCACAGCATCACAGCTATAGACTCTTCATTAAAAGACACACAATGCTGTCGATAATTAAAACCATTTTTTAAAATTTAATTTTATTTTTTCAGTGTTCCAAGATTGTTTATGCACCACAGCCAGTGCTCCATGCAATCCGTGCCCTCCTTAATACCCAACGCCAGGCTCACCCATCATCCCACCCCAAACCGCTCTCCCTCCCAAACCCTCAGTTTGCTTCTCAGAGTCCACAGTCTCTCATAGGTCATCTCCCCCTCTGATTCCTCCAATTCACTTTTCCTTTTCCTTTTGCTAATGACCTCCACATAATTCCTTATGCTCCCACAAATAAGTGAAAACCCTATGATAATTGACTCTCTCTGCTTGACTTATTTCACTCAGCATAATCTCCTCCAGTCCTCATCTATGCTGATGCACAAGTTGTGGTATTCATCCTTTCTGATGGAGGCATAACACTCCATAGTATATATGAACCACATCATCTTTATCCATTCATCTGTTGAAGGGCATCTTGGCTCTTACTACCATTTCGCAATTGTAGCCATTGCTGCTATGAAATTTGGGTACAGATGGCCCTTCTTTTCACTACATCTGTATCTTTGGGGTAAATACCAGTAGTGCAATTGCAGAGTCATAGGGAGGCTCTATTTTTAATTTCTTAAGGAATCTCCACAGTTTCCCAAAGTAGCTACACCAACATGCATTCCCACCAACAATTTAAGAGGGTTCCCCCTTTCTCCACATCCTCTCCAACACACGTTGTTTCCTGTCTTGTTAATTTTTGGCCATTCTAAACTGGTGTAAGGGTAGTATCTCAATGTGGTTTTTGATTTGAATCTCCCTGATGGCTAATGATGATGAACATTTTTTCATGTGTCTGTTAGCTATTTGCATGTCTTATTTGGAAAAGTGTCTGTTCATGTCTTCTGCCCATTTTTTAACATGGGTTTTTTGAGTGTTGAGTTTGAGGAGTTCTTTGTAAATCTTGGAGATCAGCCCTTTGTCTGTAGTGTTTATTTGTGAATATCTTCTCCCATTCCGTGGGTGACTTCTTTGTTTTGTTGACTATTTCCTTTGCTGTGCAGAAGTTGTTTATCTTAATGAAACCCCAAACCATTTTAGAGCAAGGAATGAAAATTAAACCCACTTCTTAGCATCGGCAGTGTGCTCTGCATTCACTAACCTGTAAGTGTCTGATGTCCCCTGCCTGGGTATATGCACCATCTTCCCTGTTCCCTCCAGTTCATTACTTGTCTTGGCTGACCTGTCATGCGGTGTCAGAGACTCAGGCCTCTTCTATGCTTCCTGGTATCCCTGAATCAACAATATCCCTGAATTGTCCTTTGCTGGGCAGAGCACAGATGTCTGCTACCCTAAGTGTGGGCCTCACATCTGGGCCCCACCTCACCTGAAAACTCATGACCCACACTCTTGGGCCATGCCTTGCATTTAGATATGACTCTCTACTGTAGTCCTGTTCCCAGGTGATATGCATGGGGCCTACATGGATCTGAAGGGCTATCCATGAGTTCAATGGTCGGTCACTCTCCATGGGGTGGTGGTCATTGAAGGGAATTTCCAACACTCCAACCAGATAGATCACGAGATGAAGGAACTGTATTCGTCTCTGCCTCTTGCAAGTCTGGTGCTAAGTAGTTCCTGAATTCATCAATTAGACAGTGAACTGTGACAAATAATTACTCATCTTTGACCTGGTTACTACATCTTATTTCTTGAGGCCTCCGGACCAATTTGATTTTAAAATAAGGACTAGGTTTAAAAAATATATATTTATTTCCAGCATCATTTCTACTAAGTAAGCAAAAAGGACCAGGTCCACAATTACTGACAGCCTGGAGCATGTCCCACACACCTTCCTCTGTGTGGTCGTTACCCCATTTCTGCCATGTGCTCTCTTGTGTCCCAGGCAAAATCTGAATTATCCAATCAAGTCATCAATTAGTATCTCTTGTTTAATACGAGATATTATAATGAAAAAATTCTTATAATGAAAAAATTCTTAGAAATTCTTGGAAATTAACTTCATACTATTCCCAAAACATCCTTTACGACCATCATTTAGAATAAAACTCAGGACACCTTGAGGACTTGATAATAGAAAAGAGTTTACATTTCTTCTACAGTCACCTTCAGCTAAGACGATTTCCCAAGTATCAACGCCCTCAGTACAGAATATGAAAACATTTCTTTAAATGTTATGTTTTGAAGTGAGAGGCTACATATAATGCTCTTTGATGGAAAGCCTGGGCTGCAGAGAGTACTGATGAAAATCATGAATCACCACGTACCGCTCATTTCTTCTTCGGAAATGTTATTCAGACTTAGGGAGACTGATGGAATCAGAGGAGAAACAATGACTCTCATCACTGTGCCTTTTTTCATTTTTAAAATAAGTAGGAGGTAGAGCATATAATTTTAAAAAGCTTGGGAAAAAAAAAAGAATAGTAGGATGTAAAAACCTGATATCCTAAGGGAACAAAGGCAGCTTGTTCTCTCGGACCCTAGCCCTCTGTCTGTTCTGAGGCCTGAGCCTGAGCAGCACTTAGTGGTGGGGTAGTGACTGATGTGGTTTCTGGTTATCCTTCCCTCGGTCCCTTCTTTTCCTCCTGACTCCCTGTTTGGTTTTGGGTCCTCATCATCTACCTATGTGTGTCATCTCCCTTTCTTCACTCATCATTCATATGCATGTATCCCCCAGGAGTTACACTTTTACTGTACAAGGTAATTTATTACCTATTATGGAGAAGACACAGACAAGCCCTGTTCTTAAGACATTGAAATTACTTGGATGGAAGGCCAATTCTCAAACGTGCTCATTTATTTCCCATACCTCCTTCCCTGCTCTCCTCATAGTCACATGATGATGGCAGAGTCCGTCTGCAAGTCTGGTATGTTTAGAGTTAAAAAATCGGGAAAACTTTCCACCAGTAATTATCCAAAGACTATGTCTGAATGTGGGCTACTCTCTGCATTGTGAAAGTGTCTCTTGGGCCTGAAAAAAATAGTATCGTGTTCCCCCTTCCTTTCCTGTTTCTCAGAGCATCTATCACATTCTGTAAAGACTTGTTTTTGGATAGGGATTTCTTGGCCAAGACAAAAATGAGAACACAAAGCATTCCTAATGTCCCTACACTTAGGCACAGTCTCCTAATGTGTGTCAGAAAGAGTACAATATGGTTATCTACCTGCAATTCTTCCTTGTCTCTAGCTCTCGCCATGGAGAAGAGAACAGGTGGAGAAACCTCCCTAGCTTACTGACTTTGAACATGGCCACTGGTGACTTCCTTCGAGCAATGGAGTATGGCTGACAGCAAACCAGTTCAGAACTGAGGCTTTAAGGACGGCCTCAATTCACATTTCTGCCAGCCTCCTTGGAGTTCTGGTCTTCCACAACGAGATGGCCACGGTCCAGCAGAAAAACACATGTCTTTTAAACAGGTCTGACCGAAGACACGCGCGTTAGCAGACCTGGACGGAACCCACAGTCTACAGTCTACCTACCCGTGTTTAGTCCAGGGGGGTTGTGTTGTTATGACCAGACAAATTCAGCAAACTGGCAGACTGATGAGTGACAGTGTTGACACAGGAAATATGTCATTACTCCAGAGAGCCACTTGGGATCTATGGCTTGCTTGCTATTCATCATTCAGAGCGGAAACCCAAGTAAGGTAAAAATTCATATCAGAATGATTTGCTACTGTAACGAAGACCTAAAATATAGGTCATTTCCTTTGGGGACTCCTGGAAGTTGTTTGCAGGCTCCAGCAGAATGTTAACTCACGGCAATATAATTGTTAAGTATCACTTCTAAGACAATTACCAGAATGTCCAGGCTTCCCAACGTCTACAAATTGCATGACAAGGTCTTTAGAAAACACCAGAAGAAATGGGAAAGAGTGGGTGTGTTGCCAGAAATGTCCCTGAGTATACAGAAAGAGCATTATCTAACCTAAAAACTGACATTTTATCTAGCTCATACCCATTACGAACAAGATTTACTGGCAAGTATTTTTCTTATTTTACAACTGGAAAAATCAAGGTGCTGAAGGGCTAAGTATTTTGCCAAAGTCCTAAGACAGCATAAAAAACAGCCATAATCGTCTGCTATAGCTTAACAAAAAAAAAAAAGAGTAACAACATTATTTTGCCATAATCCTTGAAGGTTAACAACAGCAGGTGAGCGCCCCCTCAGTGCATGGGGCTCCATGTTATTCAAAATAAAAAGAACCTGAGAATCCATCTGTCTTATCCAAACCAGCTTGTTTCAACACCAGGAGCCCTTTTTTCTTAAAAATGATTTTTTCTCATCAAATGCAAAGGAAAAAAAAAGAGCAAGTTCATTTGGAAGCAATCATGCAAAATAATGTTTATTATTTATTAGACTATGTCTACTTATTTTCTCTACTCACATGATTAGGAGAAAATAAAGTACTCTTTTGATGATTTTCTTAAATTATTTTTTTCTGAAGGTGATAAACAGCTTTCTCCTTTCTGAACTCAGACTTTCACAAGTGACTCCATGGACATTTTTCACGTCTCAGGGGCCCCGGTTTGGAGGGGAACCCGAATGGTCAACCCCACGCATTGACTGCATGGATGCAGTCACGGACAGTGCATCCCAGATTTAAGTTTCCTGCTGCGGCTGGAGTAACTTTCGCTCTCATTGCCATTCAGATTTAAATTACACCGTATACTGCAATTAAATTAGCATGTACTATGTGGTCATGTTCAAAGACAAACAGATACAACCTGGAGTAGCCAGTGCTTATCAAACAGACAGCAACACTCAGGGATAAACTTAAATAAGATACCCCAACAACTCCAAAAACAGAGTTAATCAATCAAATACAACAGCATTGGCTCCTTCTAAACCAGTAGTTTGGGCAAACATAACCACAGGCTGAATTTGTGATTATCTCTTTTCCTTCTGTTCTTCTACTCTTTCCTCCATCCCCAAAGGAAGCAGGAAAAGTGGATCTTCATTATTTGTGTTCCCAGCAGTTAGCATGTATGTTCTTAACCTTTAAATCCCTGGCACATATATAAAGACACCTACAAATACCCTGGCATACTTAATGTGTATGAAGGAGCTATGTTTTTTCAGGGTACGTAAACCGTGTTTTATTTTGTTTTATTTACTTTTCTCTTGTCATTCCTCCAGTGTTTTAGACACTTAATATTGAGAGCCTGATACCTTACGAGGTAGCCTCTACGGCTCGTGGACTGCGCCACAAGCAAGTACTACTTTATTTCTATTTAAGGAAAGGGACTATTGAACAGAGGAAGCTGAAGACGAGTATCGGCACCTCAGGGACGGGTAGGCTGTGGAAGAAAACGGTGTCCATGTCCCGGGAAAATCACTTGGACTATCATCTCAGAAGTACAGAAGAAAAAAAAACACACACACACACACACAAAACAAAGATCTACAAAGTAAGGGTCCTTATAAAAAAAAAAGTAAATGTTATATAAAAGTGCTTTTATTTATGTTCACTGTTTTGGTCTTGATGAATATTCATGCCTCCAGTCTTTTTGAAACATTTTATTTATTTAATCTGAAAGGCCAGTGGCTCCCACGAGAAAAACTCAAGCAAGGAAACGAGTGAATTATTCATCTAAAAACCAACACGGTCTGGGGACTCCGCTGCTGTATATACTTGCATCGTCAACACCCGCGCCAAAATGAGCCCCAGGGGAGCGGCGTGTGTCCCCACGGGCCGAGATCCACAAAGACCCGGCAGAGTTCTAAAATGCCTTTGTTCGCTTTTTTCTCCTCCTTCTGAAAGGGGAAAGTCTCGACGGAAGAGCGCATGTCCCTGAGCTGCAGAAATGAACTATTTCAGTGTTTGCGTTGGCTCAGCGGGGCGTCCGGTTCCTGCGTTACACAACTTCCCTCCGCAGCCCCGCACGCGGCCCCGCAGCCCAGGCGCAAACGCGTCACCAAGAAAAACGGGCTCCCTCCAGCCCCGCGCCGGGTACCGCGCCAACCAGCCCTCTCCCATGTCCGTGGGGCACTGGGGGCTTGCCAAGGATGTGGTCCGGCGGTAAGTGTTACATTAAAGCCTCGGGATTATGAAAGTCTGGGGCTTAGGTCCCTCTTTCATGACATGTACCATGTTGATTTAAAGGAAACACGATTCCATCTCCAGTATCGTAAAAAACCAGTAGCAATGTACATACACGTCTTACCAGGCTCTGCATTCCTCTGTAGTCCCCCCACAAAAAAATAAGCAAGTCTTGCATTTTTTTCTGATGTACACTGATTATTCCCGAAGTGATCACTGCACTGTGACCACCTAATATTAATAAGGATATGGCATTCACCGTCCACATAGGCTGTATATTCTAGAGAGCCAGGCGAAGTGAACAAAAATGGGCAAGTTCCTACTCTGGAAAGTTTCAACAGTTCAATGTCTATGTTAAAAGGGTCACAATAGGTTTTAACTTCAAGAAGTATCTGCTTCTTGAGTCTGTAACATTTCGTCTTTGAGTTTCGTGTTTGGGGCCCGTGGCGTTTAGATTAGGTGTTTTCCTGGTGTTGATGCATGACTGACTTCAACTCTGTCGTGTCACGATTGGGTTCCTTGAACCCACAGACGCAGGTCCCGCACGCCTGGAATAGCATAGGGATGCAGCGAGGGTGAGGGGCCCACGAGTCACCATGCCCAGGCCCGTCGTGCCTCCAGAAAGCTTCCCAAGGGTGGCTGTCAGCCCAGAAGCTGAGGAGGGAACTGAGGCAGAGCTCCACACAGAAGCAGAGCTCCTGTGGGCACAGCCCACACTTGGGCTAAACTTGCCTGTTATTTTCTCATGGTTTGGTTAGTCCGTCCAGGGCAAGTCACATAGGCAAGGTCCATGTGTGCGCTTCCAACAAACACCCCGTTTTCCTCATGCTGTTCTCACCCCGCTTAAGTTACAGTTGTTTTTCAAGGTCAGTCTTTATTCCACTGCTCAGCAAGGTACGCACCCTTGTCACGCTGCCCTCATGCACGCCTCTCACGTGCCCATGTGCACACCTGTCGCTGGGGTCCTATGAACACCTGTCGCTGTGGTGGTCCTACTGAAACAACACTGTCACAGTGCCCTCATGCCACAACCTGTCACAGTGCCCTCATGCACACCTGTCACAGTGCCAAGATGCACACCTGTCACAGTGCCCAGATGCACACCTGTCACAGTGCCCAGATGCACACCTGTCACAGTGCCTTCATGCACACCTGTCACAATGTCCAGATGCACACCCGTCACAGTGCCCCGATGCACACCCGTCACAGTGCCCCGATGCACACCTGTCACAATGTCCAGATGCCACACCTGTCACAGTGCCCTCATGCACACCTGTCACAGTGCCCAGATGCACACCTGTCACAGTGCCCTCATGCACACCTGTCACAGTGCCCCGGATGCACAACCTGTCACAGTGCCCAGATGGCACACCTGTCACAGTGCCCTCATGCACACCTGTCACAGTGTGCCCGGTTGCACACCTGTCACAGTGGCCCTCATGTGGGGGCGCAAAGCCGTGTGTGTCTGGCTTTGTGCCCCACACAAGCATTCAGCAGAGAGCAAAAGGAATGGAGTCTGGCTCCACAGGGCCCAGACAGCAGGCTGCTCTGAGAGGCGGGGACTAATGCTTCTAGGGTGATACTCAGGGAGTGCTACCAAAACCCAGAAGAGGGACAGCGCTTTTTCCTAGTGAAGGATCCTCCAGGGAAGAGGGGACATGATGAGGGGCCAAGCCGGAACAGAACAGACCTTTCATGGAAAATGACTCTGGTTTCTTGACTCCCAAGTGCTCGGGACCATTCTCACGACGTCAAGCATGAAATATATCACCATGTATGGGGAAAAGCCAGTTTGAGAGAACCAGCAGCACTGACTCTTCCTGAAAAGCCTCTCAGAAGCTGCTGGGGAAATGATATGGGCGAATCCCATAAGAAAAGGACCTGTCAGACTATGGGTCCCATGAGCATGACCCACCGAACAGTATGTGACCTGCTGGCATTGGGAACGGCCATAGTCTCCACACGTCAGTTTCCTGTATCGTCAGCCTCTCCAGTAGCTTTCTGGGAACCACATCGGTGATTGAGGCCAAAGGATCAGGCTGGAGTCAGAAGGGGAGATGAGAAGGCCCATGGCAGGGGCTTTTGCCCCAGCCTCACCCTTGGGGCTGTGGTGGGGAACAAGCTCCGACGCTGCCCAGCCTTTATCTGGGGGGCTGCCACAAAGTAAACAGCAGAGTGTGTGGCTGGGCAGAAGGAGGGCAGATCGACTCCAAGTGCGGTGGGTGGTCTTGAGCAAGGATGACAATGGTTTAATTTGTTGTTGTTGTTATTTCTAGTGGTTATGGCTGGCTATCAAGAAATGTAAATTCGCCCTCTGTTCTGTAATCTTAATGTAAACACCAGAAATGCGGAGAGGCTTCTCATTCATCCCAACCCAACCTGTCCTGGTCCTGTCTCCAGGGTCCAGTTACAAGTGTGGCTGTGGCTGGCTTCCTCCCTGGGGGGCCCCTCCATGGTGGAGCATGTTGCACCCACTGAGGGGTGACCCCCCAATTTAGGAAGGGGACTGTCTGTGTCTGGGTAAGGCTATCATTCAGTGTGAAGTCCAAGTGTTACAACATTAGGACTAATGCCCCCACGCCTGTCCCCTTCAAGCTAGAGGACCCGATCCTGAGAGCTGGGGGGCAATCCAAGACTGTTGAAGAGACTGGACCCTCTCTGCTTGGAGCCAGCATTTAACCCCTGCGCTGCTGGCCTCGAGGACTAGAGCTGGCAAGGGCCCACGTCTCTTGGACTGCACCATTTTGTTTTCTTGTGGAAGAGAATATCAAGTTGTTTGGCTACTGGATGAAAGGAAAATAGACCTCACCCTCTCTTGGGTGAGGAGGTATAGATTTTTTGTCCTTGATGTCACCATCACCCCCACAATGTCTCTCAGCAATCTACTGCATTTCCCTAACAATTATTCTTAATTAACTTCTAATCTACCTCAAAATTCTCAATTTCTTCTCAAACCAGTTTACACATTATTGAAAAGCATACAATTTTAGTTGACATTTAAAAAGAATCCATCATTCTGACCCACAAGCACTGATATCTTAATGTTAATGAAGTAATTTCTTTTGCTGAATAATAACATCATTTTTATGGCTCACAATTGCTAATTTTTTTGAAATTTTTCTCCATACTTTCATGTTTCCCCTGAACTTTGTATTGTGTGTGTATGGATGGTCGGGACGCACCAAGGAACCCCCCAACTTGTGATACCAGCAACACGTACATTCATTTCTCCACATGGAGAAGAAACAGATAAAAAGCATTTAAAAACAAAAAAAGGTATCACATCAAAGATCCTCAGCAGGAAGTCCCATAAGGGAAAGAAAAATGGAGATGCTCACTTAAAAAAAAAAAAAATTCAAAATGTAGCTAGTACTTGTGAATCAAAATAAAAATGTTCAAAGTTTTCTAAAAGAGTACGCATACAAGTAAAATTTCTTAAAATAGTCAATTTCTTAAATTCATAATTTCAACTAAGTCTCTCAACTAACTCAGACTATATCCTTGAAGAAAAGCTTGCAGCCTTCTCTTTGAAATCAGGAACCGAGACAAGGATGACCCACACACTCACCACTCTTGTTCAACATAATATTAGAAAGTCCTAGCAACAGCAATCAGACAACAAAGAGAAAATAAAAGGTATTCAAATTGACAATGAAGTAAAGTCAAACTCTCTCTCTCGGTCTTTGCATAAAGATATGGTACTTTATATGGAAGACCCAAAAGACTCTAACTCTACCCCCAAACTACTGAAAACTCATACAACAATTCAGTAATGTAAACAGGATAAAAAATCAATGTACAGAAATCAGTTCCTTTCTTATGTACTAACAAAGAAAATACCGAAAGGGAAATTAGAGAACTGATTCCATTTACTAAGAACCAAAAGAACCAAGAACCATAAGATATCTGGGAATAAACCTAACCAAAGAAGTAAAGGATCTGTACATGAGGAACTACACAACACCACTCATGAAAGAAATTGAAAGAAGACACCAAAAGATGGAAGACCATTCCTGCCATGCTCATGGATCGGAAGAAATAAATATTGGTAAAATTCCTATACTGTCTAGAGCAATACTATACTTTCAATGCCATTCCGATCAAAATTCCACCAGCATTTTTCAAAGAGATGGAGCAAACAATCCTAAAATTTGTATGGAATCAGAAGAGACCCCAAATAGCTAAGGAAATGTTTAAAAAAGAAAAACAAAATTGGGGGCATCATGTTTGCCTGATTTCAATGCTTTACTACAAAGCTGTGATCACCAAGACAGCATGGTACTGGCACAAAAACAGCACACACACAGACGAGTGCAAAATAGAGTAGAGAGCCTAGATAAGGACCCTCAACCTTATGGTCAACTAATCTTCGACAAAGCAGGAAAAAACATACAGTGGAAAAAAGATGGTCTCTTCAATAAATGGTGCTGGGGAAAATGGGACGGCTATCTATAGAAGAATGAAACTCGACCATTCTCCTACACAATACACAAAGATAAACTCGAAATGGATAAAAGATCTCAACATGAGACAGGAATCCGTCAGAATCCTAGCAGAGAACATAGGCACTAACCTCTTCAAACATCAGCCACAGCAACTTCTTTCAAGATATGTCTCCAAAAGCAAAGAAAACAAAAGCGAAAATCAACTTTTGGGACTTCAATCAAGATCAAAAGCTTCTGCACAGCAAAGGAAACAGTCAACAAAACAAAGAGGCAACCCACAGAATGGGAGAAGATATTCACAAATGACACCACAAAGAGCTGATATCCATGATCTATAAAGAACTCCTCAGACTCAACACTCAAAAAAACAGACAGTCATGTCAAAAAATAGGCAGAAGACATGACATGACAGACACTTCTCCAAACAAGACATACAAATGGCTAAACAGACACATGAGGACAACGTTCATCATCACTAGCCATTAGGGGGATTCAAATCAAAACCACATTGAGATACCACCTTATACCAATTCGAATGGCCAAAATTAGCAATGAGACAGTAAGCAGCATGTGTTAGAGAGGATGTGGAGAAAGGAGAACCTTCTTATACTGTTGGTGGGAATGCAAGTTGGTACCAGCCACTTTGAAAAACAGAGTGGAGATTCCTTAAGAAATTAAAAATAGAGCCTCCCTATGACCCTGCAATTGCACACTACTGGGTATTTACCCCAAAGATACAGATGTAGTGAAAAGAAGGGCCATCTGTACCCTCAATGTTCATAGAAGCAATGACCACAGTTGACAAACTGAGGAAAGAACCAAAATGCCCCTTTAACAGATGAATGGATAAGGAAGATGTGGTCCATATACACTATGAAGTACCATGCCTCCATCAGAAAGGATGAATACCCAACTTTTGTAGCAACATGGACGGGACTGGAAGAGATGATGCTGAGTGAAATAAGTCAAGCAGAGAGAGTCAACTATCATATGGTTTCACTTATTTGTGGAGCATAAGGAATAACACGGAGGACATGGGGAGATGGAGAGGAGAAGGGAGTTGGGGGAAATTGGAGGGGGACATGAACCATGAGAGACTATGGACTCTGAGAAACAAAACTGAGGGTTTTGGAGGGAGAGGGGTAGGAGGTTGGGTGAGCCGGGTGGTGGGTATTAAGGAGGGCACGAATTGCATGGAGCACTGGGTATGGTGCATAAACAATGAATTCCCGAGAACACTGAAAAGAAATTAAAAAAAAGAAAAGAAAAGAAAAAAAACATATTCACTTTATTAACTAAGCACATGTTGGTAGTTTTCAAACAATACAATTCCAGCTCAGACCTAGGATCAAGAATTTCTCCATGGATCCTGGGGCTCTTTAAGGCAAACATGCCTTACGAACCAGAAGTGCATACCAGGTGTGATCATTAGTCCATTTATTTCTGGTCACTTTCTGAAAGCACAGCTAAGAGATACATCTATAAATACAGAGTACAAATCATGTGTTCATAGAAATTCTTCCAGTTTGGATCCACTAACATACTGTTTTTCCTCACTTTGTTCTATGTATATATGTATCTCCTTCTCTAGCAATAACTTTGGTTTCCTAACATATCAATATATTTATTCCCTCCAATCCCTCAATACACACTCTTTAAAAGAAAAAATTTTTTCCTTATTTGAGAGAGAGAAAGAGAGAGAGAAAGTGGGAGGGAAAGGGAGAAAGAGAATCTCAAGCAGACTCCTCCCTGAACACAGAGCCCCATGCAGGGCTTGATCCCACGACCAGGAGATCATGGCCTGAGCCTAAACCATGAGCCAGACGCTTAACCAACTGAGCCACCCAGGCGCCCCTCAGGAGTTGGGGGAAATTGGAAGGGGAGGTGAATCATGAGAGACTATGGACTCTGTAAAAACAATCTGAGGGGTCTGGGAGGGGCGGGGGGTGGGAGGTTGGGTGAGCCTGGTGGTGGGTATTATAGAGGGCACGGATTGCATGGAGCACTGGGTGTGGTGCAAAAATAATGAATACTGTTATGCTGAAAATAAATTAATTATATATATTTTTTTAAAAAGTACACACTCTTAATGGTATTTTCAGAATTATTATATCAATACAATTGCCAAAAACAGGCCAAGGGTGTTCCAGGATGTGTTTCTTATCTTTTCCATTCTTGGAGTTTTCCATAAAGATCATACACCCATTGAGCTATTTATAAGTTACTTGTATTAATTTGCCTTTTTGTGTTGTTACCAATATGACATGTATTTTGGCTCATTTGAGGGTTTGATTTTTATCTGCCTTTCCAATTTAAGTTTACTTTTGCAACTATACTTCTATTTTTTTTTTTTTGGCTTTTTAAAATATTTATTTTTTATTTATTTTTGGTATAACAGTATTCATTATTTTTTCACCACACCCAGTGCTCCATGCAATCCATGCCCTCTATAATACCCACCACCTGGTACCCCAATCTCCCAACCACCTGCTAATTCAAACCCCTCAGATTGTATTTTAGAGTCCATAGTCTCTCATGGTTCACCTCCCCTTCCAATTTCCCTCAACTCCCTTCTCCTCTCTAACTCCCCATGTCCTCCATGCTATTTGTTATGCTCCACAAATAAGTGAAACCATATGATAATTGACTCTCTCTGCTTGACTTATTTCACTCAGCATAATCTCTTCCAGTCCCGTCCATGTTGCTACAAAAGTTGGGTATTCGTCCTTTCTGATGGAGGCATAATACTCCATAGTGTATATGGACCACATCTTCCTTATCCATTCGTCCGTTGAAGGGCATCTTGGTTCTTTCCATAGTTTGGTGACTGTGGCCATTGCTGCTATAAACATTGGGGTACAGATGGCCCTTCTTTACACGACATCTGTATCTTTGGGGTAAATACCCAGGAGTGCAATTTCAGGGTCATAGGGAAGTTCTATTTTTAATTTCTTGAGGAATCTCCACACTGTTCTCCAAAGAGGCTGCACCAACTTGCATTCCCACCAACAGTGGAAGAGGGTTCCCCTTTCTCCACATCCTCTCCAACACATGTTGTTTCCTGTCTTGCTAATTTTGGCCATTCTAACTGGTGTAAGGTGATATCTCAATGTAGTTTTAATTTGAATCTCCCTGATGGCTAGTGATGATGAACATTTTTTCATGTGTCTGATAGCCATTTGTATGTCTTCATTGGAGAAAGTCTCTGTTCATATCTTCTGCCCATTTTTTTTATGATTGCCTGTTTTGTGTGTGTTGAGTTTGAGGAGTTCATTATAGATCCTGGATATCAACCTTTTGTCTGTACTGTCATTTGCAAAATATCTTCTCCCATTCCATGTGTTGCCTCTTTGTTTTGTTGACTGTTTCCTTTGCTGTGCAGAAGCTTTTGATTTTGATGAAGTCCCAAAAGTTTATTTTCGCTTTTGTTTCCTTTTTGCCTTTGGAGACATATCTTGAAAGAAGTTGCTGTGGCTGAGATCGAAGAGATTACTGCCTATGTTCTCCTCTAGGATTCTGATGGATTCCTGTCTCACGTTGAGGTCTTTTATCCATTTTGAATTTATCTTTGTGTATGGTGTAAGAGAATGGTCGAGTTTCATTCTTCTACATATAGCACCATTTATTGAAGAGACTGTCTTTTTTCCACTGTATATTTTCTCCTGTTTTGTCGAAGACTAATTGCCCATAGGGTTGAGAGTCCATATCTGGGCTCTCTACTCTGTTCCACTGGTCTATGTGTCTGTTTTTATGCCAGTACCATGCTGTCTTGGTGACCATAGCTTTGTAATAAAGCTTGAAATCAGGTAACGTGATGCCCCCAATTTTATTTTTTTCAACATTTCCTTAGTGATTCGGGGTCTATTCTGGTTCCATACAAATTTTTGGATTATTTGCTCCAGGTCTTTGAAGAATACTGGTGGAATTTTGATCGTAATGGCATTAAAAGTATAGATTGCTCTAGGCAGTATCGACATTTTAACAATGTTTATTCTTCCGATCCAAGAGCATGGAATGGTCTTCCATCTTTTTGTGTCTTCTTCAATTTCTTTCATGAGTGTTCTGTAGTTCCTCAAATACAGATCCTTTACCTCTTTGGTCAGGTTCATTCCCAGGTATCTTATGGTTCTTGGTGCTATAGTAAATGGAATCGATTCTCTAATTTCCCTTTCTGTATTTTCATTGTTAGTGTATAATAAAGCCACTGATTTCTGCACATTGACTTTGTATCTTGCCACGTTGCTGAATTGCTGTATGAGTTCTAGTAGTTTGGGGGTGGAGTCCTTTGGGTTCTCCATATAAAGAATCATGTCATCTGCGAAGAGAGAGAGTTTGACTTCTTCATTGCCAATTTGGATACCTTTTATTTCTCTTTATTGTCTGATTGCTGTTGCTAAGACTTCTAATACTATGTTGAACAAGAGTGGTGAGAGTGGACATCCTTGCCGTGTTCCCTGATCTCAAAGTGAAGGCTGCAAGCTTTTCCCCATTGAGGATGATATTTGCTGTGGGTCTTTCATAGATAGATTTTATGAAGTTCAGGAATGTTCCCTCTATCCCTATACTTTGAAGCATTTTAATCAGGAACGGGTGCTGGATTTTGTCAAATGCTTTTCTGCATCGATTGAGAGGACCATGTGGTTCTTCTCCCTTCTCATATTAATTTGTTCTATCACATTGATTGATTTGCAAATGTTGAACCATCATTGTAGCCCAGGGATGAATCCCACCTGGTCATGGTGGATAATCTTTTTAATGTGCTGTTGGATCCTGTTTGCTAGGATCTGCAACTGTACTTCTAGGAATAATATTCAAAACAACAGAAAAAGGAATATCCAGGGATTTTCACTGATGACACACTTCAGATGAAAATAAGTTCTCTATAATAGGGTGTCGCATTTAATTCAGAACTCTAAGATCTACTTCACTGATTACCTGGATTGGATCTTATTTTATGTCTGTCTGTGTCTGTTTCCTTGCATCCCCTCCTCATCAATGAAGAGTTTTTGCTTCATAAGAGGGTTCCTTTGCTATCCTACCTGGACTCCTATCTTGATAATATCCTCTCCTTATTCACTATCTGCCTTTAACTGGTTTTACCTTTGCCTCCTCCCCTTTGTAAAATTTTTAATCAACTATTTTCTTAGGACAGTTTTTTATCTATGGAAAAATAGTAGAGATATTACAGAGTTCCCACATAGCTCACACACAGGTTCACCTACTATTAGCATCTTTTAACAGATTGGCATATTTGTTTTGCTTAATAGGCCAATATTTTATAATATTGTTCATTAACATCCAGAGTTCACTCAAATTGTCTTAGTCTTCACCTAATGCCCCTTCCTGTTCCAGGAGCCCAACCATGATATCATATTATGTTCTCATGTCCCCTTACAGTGACAGTTACTCAGACATTTTCCTGTTTCTGATGAATTTGAGGGATTTGAAGACTACTGATAAGGCATTTTATAGACTGTCTCTTGGCTGAAATTGGTCTGGTATTTTCTCATGATTTTCCTGGGGTTATGTGTGTTGGCAGGAAGACCACAGAGGTGAAGTGCCATTCCCATCACAACATATCATGGGTAGGTTCCATCCACATGGCTTATCTTTTGATGTTGACCTTGATCATTTGGTCAAGGTCATGTCTGTCAGTTTTCTCCATTGCAAAACTACTCTATTCCCAAAACTCTCCATATTGCCCTCTGGCAGGAAGTTACTTTGTATAGCCCACACCCGAGGGGTGAGAATATGCTCTTCCTCCCTGAAGGCAGTGTATCTACATAAATGCTGTAGAAATCATCTGCATGGGAGATGTGACTATCCTTCCCCACTTATTAAATAAGTGGGGATTTATAAATGTATTTCATACTGTTTATTTATTTTGGTTGTCAAATTGTTCTAGCTTGGAGAAATGGCTGATTCTAGCACAGGGGCAGGAAATATACACAATAAGCTTTGAACCTCAGGGCAAGTAAGTGCCTAACAACATATCCCACAGTGACAGGCACATCAAGGGGACACAGCAGGAGACAGTGGAAGAGCTCCCACCCTTCCGCCTTCTGAGCTGTTGGAAGTACATCTCTCATAACAAGAGAGGAGTTGTGTTTTATTTTGTGAGCCAATACGTTTTTCAAAAATGTAAGTAGGTTAAGCCCATTTGTATTCACTGATATGACTGCAAGGTTATAACTTGGTCAAACCGTTTATATTAATCTTACTGTGTATAACACATTATATTTACTGTGCTTCTCTATATGGATGTTTTTGTTTTTTTCATGATTTTCTTTGTTATTTATAAAGGTATGTATTTTTGTTGCAGTGCTCACTGCTACACATCACACACACACACACACACACACACACACACACACACACAGCCCTAGTCCTTCTTTTCCTTACTGGTTTAGGTGCTTTAAATTTTACTCTTGACTACCGTTGATTAACCTAAGCAACAATCAAGGATTAATTTTATTTTTTCTCTTTTCTCTTTCTTCACAATAGCAAACCTTTCGAAAGTTAAAGAGTGATGCCCACACAAAAGTACAAAATTGCTAACTGCACCACATCAAGGACTATAAGAAGCAAACAATGTTATACAACCAGAACCCAGAACAAGAAAGAGAATAATTCGTGCATCTCAGAAAGTATCCTTGTGCCCCTCCTCCCCCAACCAGCAACTGTATCGACAGAAGTAAACCACCACCCTGACTCCAAAGGCCAGAAATCAATTTTGGCTCCTTTTAATCTTCATCTGAAAGGCCTCCTACCACATACATCCTTTAATGTTTGGTTCCTTCTGATCAGCATTACAGTGGTAGGACTGATCTGTATTGTTGAGTGTAATCACTATGGCGCCAGAATTCTCCAGGCTGTCAATCACCCCATTGTATAAATATACCACAACTGGCTTAATCATCTTCCTATAAGTAGACATGTGGGTCAGTTCCAGATTTAGGATATTACCACCAAGGGTTGCTACAATCATTTTTCTGCATATCTTTTGATGAATATACTTTTGAGATAAACTGAGTGGAACTGCTGAGTAGTAGGGCTACACAGGTGGATCTGTATTAGACTTACTTGGAAGTTTCCAAGCAGTAAGTTACTGCAAGTTACACCACCCAAAGGAGTTCGTGAAAGTTTCACCTGCTCAGTATCTGTCAAAATCCAATCCACTTTTAAGCCATACTACTTGAATCTTTTCACATTTCCACATACTGCGGCCTCCTATTTGTCTTCATGTTCTGGTTACTCTTAGATCTACAGAGTATCCATAAAGTTTGGAAACAGATGATGTCTCTATTATTGTGGTTGTTTTCTAGAACACATATGTCTTAGAAAACACCTGTGTATGTTCACCTGTGCTTCCAGAGGTCATGGCTACTCAGCAAACTTCAACATATTTAGTACATATCATCAGTTCTGTTGCCTACATGTCCCAGTCATAATCTCCTGGGTGAATCTCATCCTTTAACACAGTGCCATGAACAGTGTGCTCTACTGACTGGCAACTAGTACAATGTAAAATAAGAAATTTGTGCCAGAATTAAATGAATTATTTCACTGGGGACACTGTTTAGTTCAGTCAACATTTTGTGTGTTTTGTAGCATGTTCGGTTCGCAAAAGTAAGTGGTGCAGCAGGTTACTTTCTGGAACAAGCTCCATATGTCATCATGAAAAAAACCCACTGAGGAATACTGCTTCCTCAGGAAGGATTCCTAAGTACCGTATGACTTGGGCCTTTCAAAGACAGTTTTGGCTGGGTATTATAAAACTACAAGCTCATATAAAAAAACACATCCTTAAATTTCATAAATGTTTGCTCCACTGCAGTCTTGCATGGTATGTCAACATAGAGAATTCTAATGTCAATCTGATTTTTCTTCTTAAAAGTGATGGATCTTTTAGTATGGACACAGTGAGGGTATTGATGGGTTCTGATCTTTAGAATCTAGTAGATTACTCTAGCAGTATTGACCAATTTAGATGATCCTTCTCAGGTACATGGTCAACCATCTAATGTATAGATTCAGGATTTCATTAATTTCCAAAAAATTCTTATATTTTAGTTTTTAAATATTGGGTCTATATCATCACACTGCTTTTGGCTTCAGGGACTGCTGTTATATGCATGTTAAAACTTCTCTGCCTATCTTTTTATGCCTAGTCTTTCTCCCTAATCCTTTTCACTTCTTCTTTCATCATGGTCTCTTGGCTAATGCCCATGTATAGATATTATACAGATATCGATATACCCGCCATGTTCTTATTTAGCTGAGCAAACAATATTATATCTGGAGCACCTGGGTGGCTCAGTCTTTAAGCATTCATCTTCGGCTCAGTTGATGATCTCAGAGTCCTAGGATCGAGCCCCCACATTGGGCTCCTTGCTCAGCTGGGAATCTGCTTCTTCCCTCTCCCTCTGCCACTCCCCACCACTCATGCTCTCTCTGTCTCAAATAAATACAGCCTTTAAAAAAAAAATTTAAAAAAAAAACTACAACATATGTATGTAGGCAAGAATGCATGAAGGGTACTTTCTTTATTTTGAAATAGTAAAATATAATTTCCTTAATCATTGGCTCCTTGGGAAAGAATACAGTGGGTTCTGATTTTTTTAATTCATATTTTATTTTTTTTCTAGCTCTATTGAGATATAATTGTCATATAACACTATACAAGCTTAAGACGTACAATGTGTTACTTTGACTTACTTATATATTGCAAAATGATTACCACCATAGTGTCAGTTAACACCTCCAACCCTTGGGCACTGTTGGTGAGAACGTAAACCTGGTGTAGCCATTATGCTCTACATTTGTTTCCACTATGGAAAACATAACAAAGGTTCACCAAAAAGAATTTAAAATGTAAGTACTAGATACATCAAGCCCACTTCTGGGTTTATATATCCAAAAGAAATGAAAACAGGATTTTGAAGAGATATCTGCACTCCCATGTTCATTGCAGCATTATTCACAAGATGTGGAAACAACCTAAGTGTTCATCAACAAAGATGAAATATATATAATGGAATATTATTCAGCCATGAGAAACAAGTAAATTCTGCTGTTTGCAACAACATGAGGGCATTATGCTAAAGAAAGAAATCATACTCTAAGACATACAAGACATATATAACACATAAGACAAATACTATATGATCTCACTTTTATGAAGAAGCTAAAAAAAAAAAAAAAAAAAGCCAAACTCACTGAAACAGAAACTACAATGCTGGTTACCTAGAGGCAGAGGGTTAGGAGTGCAGAGACGGAGAGATGGAGGTCAAAGGTTACAGACTTCCAGTTAAAAGACAAATAAGATCTGGGGTATATTGTACAGCATGGTGACTATAGTTAATAGTTACATAGTTATATAACTACAGTTAATAGTTAATAATACTACATTGTATTTTATGTTTGGAAGTTCCTAAGAAAATGTATCTTAAGTATTCTCACTACCAGAATAAAACGGTTCTGATTTCTCATTCCCTGGTTTCTTCAAGCCTTTAATTTCTACATTCATTTTTCATTTCTATCACTTTGCATCCAAGGAATACCCTTTCCCTCTCTCCAATAAAGCCACCCTGCTCTTGTGAACTTTCAAGTCATCTCTTTAAATTCTGCATAAAGTCAGTGTTTTGACGCATCAAAGTTCAGACCAGTTTTTTATGAAAGGGTGTTTCTCTCTCTGAGGATGATGATATGTACTCCCGCCCCCCCACCCCACCCGCCCCACCGGGCACTGCCACCATCCTCTCCTGCCCTCTTCCTGGCTCCCACCATCTGGCACCAATGATAGTTAGTATATGAGAGTCCCAAACAAACAAATTACATAGGCATTTGTGAATTTCTGTTTGCAGGGAGATACTTAAGTTTTGGGGATAGTTATAGATGTGAATATTTTTGGGAGGGACATGTGGAGAAAATTTATATTATGTGATATCTAAATGAGAACACTGACACCAGAAATTGTAATTTTTCCTGTTTTTATCCCCAAAATGATTAGCTAACCCTTTTTCTGAAGACTCAATTCATTTACCACTGATGTGAAATGACACATGTATGCTTGTGACTATCTATTTCTGTTCTATCAGTTTGTCTATTTTTATTCCAGTAGCCTAATCTTTTAATTATTACAACTTTCACACATTCCACTATCAGAAAAACACAAGTCACCATCTCTGGATCTTCTTTATATAATTTTTCCTGGTTATTCTCTTTTAAGTGTGGAAGACCATATTAAAGTTAGTGACACACCATTAATTTTTCCATGCTTAGTGGTAATTTTGGGTGAGAGTCAAGATTATGAGTACTTGACTTTTTTTTTTCTTTTAGAATTCTGTGTCTTTATATATGAGAACATGCTTGGCACCTCTTGATGAATCAATATCTTCTCTTACCATACTCCCTTAAGTTTTATAGTTTTCTTGTCCAAGAGATTTCTCCTTATGTTTATCCTTAGGCATATTATTTGTGTTAATAGGATAGCATATTCCTGGATATACTAGTAGTATTATAAATAGTGTTTACTGTCTCATTATATGTGATAACTATTTTTACTTGTATATTAGAAAGCACTCAAGCTTTACATATGAAACCATAACTCACTGGACTCATGGAGTCTTTCCATTAATGCTACTGGGTTTCAACTGTGTGTCTTTGGTTTCTCAGGAGGTAATAGTAAAAATGAGTAGCATTTAGTGAGTGTTTAGTCTTTGTCAACTATTGCAAAGGAGGAACTCCTTCCATGCGCTATCTCACTTACTTTAACAACAAATTTGTGAAGGCTATTAGTACTAATAGCCTAAACAGAGAGATTAGATGTTAAAGCTTAGAGAATAACCTATCTGTAGTCACCAACCTACTGTCTATCAAGGTCAATGTATAAAAGCCACAATTAATGATCATTCTTCCTTATCCTTTCCTATATGTATACTTCAATTTCTCCCCCCTGTTCAACTAATGTTTGGTTAAAGTACAATGTTACCCAACACAACTGACAGCATAAATCTTTCCCTGGTGTCTGTCTTGATGGGAATCCCTCTAATGTTACACCTGTAAGAATCTGGAGGCTGAGCTTCAGTTATTTTTATAAAATGTTAAGGAAAGTTTTCCTTTTGCTTTTTTATTTTAGAGTACCTCCCCTATGAGTTGCAATTGACTTGTTTTTAAACAAATATCAAAAATTTATTTTTCAATAGATTAAAAATGTTAAATAATATTATTAGATTTTATAATGACAAACACCTTCCCTACACTCAAAAACAAACAAACAAAAAACTACATTGCTGGGCACGGTATGTGTGACCCTGGCAAATTCCTTCATCTTTATGGGCCCATTATATCCTTTTATGTAAAATGGGAATATTAATAGGGTCAATCTCCTATTGTCATTGTGAAAATTATTAATTGATTTATTCAACAAATTTAATGAGTGTCTGTTTTGTGCAAGGCACAGTTCTAGGTTCTGTGGTTATACCAATTAGCAAAAATAGAAAAAGACATTATAAGTTTATGTTCTAGTTAATAAAATAACATAAGAACTTAAAATAGGGGCACTTGGTGGCTCAGTGGGTTAAGCCTCTGCCTTCAGCTCAGGCCATGATCTCAGGGTCCTGGGATCGAGTCCCACATCGGGCTCTCTGCTCAGCAGGGAGCCTGCTTCCCCCTCTCTCTCTCTGCCTACTTGTGATCTCTCTCTGCCAAATAAATAAATAAATCTTAAAAAAAAAAGAACTTAAAATAGTACCTGGAACATAGTACCATCTACATAAGTGTTAGCCACTATTAATATAAACAGTTTCAATACACTATTGGATTAAATTTGCCAGTATTTACCATAAGATTTTTCTTTGACAGCCATGAGATTTTTCAATAGCTCTATTTTTTGTGTTATCTTTAAGGTTAGAATGTTATGATGATGTCAAATCATAGAAATGAATTGGAAAACTTTTCTTTTTCCTATTATACAATATGTTAAACGTTATAGAAACCATTTTGGCACCTCAGTGACTCAGTCAGTAAGCATTCGACTCTTGACTTCAGCCCAGGTCATGATTTCAGGGCCCTGGGATCGAGCCCTCTGTCAGGCTACACACTAAGCATGGAAGCTGCTTAAGATTCTCCTTCTCCCTCTTGCCCTGCTCCTCCCCAACCCCTGCTCACATGTGCACACTCTCTCTCTGAATTAAAAAAATATATATAGAAGAAGAAGAAAAAAACCCATTCAACCCCTAGACAATAGAGCCTTGACACTAGAGCCTTCTTAAAAATATTTCCTATTTTTTCTAAATTTCTCAAATGACTATCTGATCATCCTTTAATTCTGCTGAGGGCAACATATATTTTATTAATGTCTATTTCTCATTTCGATTTTAATATTTATTAGCACAGATCAGTACACCGGACTACTCTGAGTTTCCTAATATTTGTAGATTGCTAAGCAATCTACAAAAGGTGGTATTAAAAAGGGTTACAAAGAAGGCAAGTAGGGAAAATAAAGAATTTTCTATCTCCTCCCTCATCATCTCTGATGGGAGTTTTGAAACCGAGGATATTAAATGAATCATCAGCAGGAATTATCATACATTACTCACCATTTTAAATAGCTATCTCAAAAGTTCAAGTCAAATTATACTGTTGAAACACACAAGTATGGAAAGAAAACCAGCCAAGCATGAAGGGTGTGCATATCTGCTGTCCATGTCCACTCGTCCATCCTCTATGTGCCTTGACGATTTGGGGTGGGGATTACGGTTGTGTGCTACCTGCAGTGTTGTAATATCAGCCCACACTAAACTATCGATCACCCACCTCTTACCTATCATCTATCTACCTACATATCCATCTATCACTTATCTACCTACTTACCCATCACCTCATCTGTCTACCTCAGTCACCTATTTCTTTCTTTCTTTCTGTCTGTCTGTCTGTCTGTCTATCTATCTTTCAGAGTTAATGTATGAATGCACTGGAAAAGTAAATTTTAAGTCATCACCTATATCTTAGTGACTTCATTTCTCCTTTTTTTGAAAGCATGAGCTTTTGCATTTTCTTTTTGCATTCAGAATCACACATTTGATGAAAACTCATAAAAGTCTACTGAGACAACCTCGATTGTTCTAATCTTTCATTTTAAAATTTCAAAGATCCCATCTATGGTTTAACCTTGGATTCTGTGTCTGTGGCAACAAGGACGGCAGTCCTTTACCGTCTCACAGTGCGCCTGGCATCTCCCAGGGGTACCCCACAGAGAATGGATACACATTTGGGTAGTTGGGAGAGAAAACTGTTTTGATTAATTCAGTCTACCTTTTACATAATTTTTCTTTTTTCTGAAATGAATGAAAACTTTTCACAGACTGGCTAAAATAATTCCTTGAAACAGCTTCCAAATATATTCTTAAGATGAAGAAATAATAACTATTTCAAGAACTATTTTTAAATAAGAATGTCAAAATCTTCACATTCCAGAAATATTTAAAAGGTACAGTATGACTTTTCCAGGTTTAATCAAAATGGGACTGACTGAACTCAAAAACAAAATTCAACAGATATTATCCTACTCAGAAATTTTTTAAAAATCATAAACATATTCAGTTTAGGTCATTTCATTTAAAAGTTAACTAACTATCCTCTTTTGCCAATGTGTTTAGTTAAATTCCTAGGAACATAATAGATTTTCAGGTATTAAGGGCTGTTATAGTATTCATTTCTAAAATAATTAACTTACCCTATCTTAAGAGTTCATGGAAACACATTTAATAAATAAAACACATTTATTTATTCTTCCAAATAAATAAATGTGAGATTCCTGTAACAGAACTATATGAGCTTCCCAGTGCCAATGAATAAGAGGTAGAAGTTCCCACAAAGTCAATGTAACTCCTTTTATTTATTTATTCTTAAAGATTTTATTTATTTGAGAGAGAGGGCGAGAGAGCACGAGCAGGGCAGAGGCAGAGAGAGAAGCAGGCTCTCTACCAAGCAGGGAGCCCGATGGGGGGCTCCATCCCAGGACCCTGGGATCCTGACCTGAGCTAAAGGCAGACATTTAACTGGCTGAGCCCCCCAGGTGCCAGATATAACTCCTTTTAATAAGAGCATATTCATTTAACATTATACAGGTGTAATGCCTGGGCTACTGGAAACACATATACGTGTGGGCCTAAACACAGCTTACAAACTAGATCAAACTAAAACACGGATTTTGTCTAAGTTTGTTTGGGGGTATGAAGGTTTATTTATTTTAAGGGTAGGAAGGTTTGAGTGACGAAGCAGTATAAAGGAAGCGACAGCAGAGAAACAGGGAACGTTTCCCCAAAGAGAGAGCAGGGAAGCCTGAGGTGGGACAGATGGCATAGAAGCAGTTAATGGCAGACTAGGTTTGATGCAGGTTAGCTCAGGCACATCAACAAGAGAGCCTCAGGCCCAGTGTTCTCCCAGAAAAGCATGGTTTAGAAGGACAGAATCAACATTTCCATCCACTGTCTTCTCTCACTGTCTAAAATTTAGTCAAAGCTACCAATACAACTGATCAAAAATGAAGTCTGTTTCTTTATTCTTTGTATTCTTAACACTGCTGAGCTCTGTTACTTGACACCCTTGGTAGCTTTCCAAGTAATTCACATTTCACTGGAAAACCTATACAACTGGTTCCCATGTGCTTAATTTTGACTTCATTAAGGAGAGCACGTAATGTGATGAGCACTGGGTGTTATATGCAACTGATAAATTATTGAATACTACATCTGAAACTAATGATGTTCTACTGTAAGTTGGCTAATTGGATTTAAATTAAAAATAAAATAAAATAAAATGGGACCTCATACCATCTCTGTGCTTGGGTAATTCCCAAAATGAAATCAAGAGTGTCTGCCCCACTTTTGTCTTCTGAACCCACACCATCTGCCAGGCAAGGAGGCGTCCCCAGATGCTGGATCCAGGCCTTGCTCCCTAGGACGGGTTTGCAACATGACACCTGAGCTTATGTGAGGGACAGCTGTCTCAGTTCTGAGCAGCAGGAAGAATACTGCAAGAAGAGCCGTATCAAAGAGGGGTGTGGAGGGGGTGGAAGGTGTGGGGTTGGAGTGGAGAGTTAAGGAGAGGCATAAGCTTTGGACAGAAGTCTAGACTAGATGAGAGCCTCCCAGTAGGAGGGGAATACAATGGCATATGGGCTTTAGAAAGAACACCCCACACCAGTGACCTGGATGGCAGGAGCCAAGGGGAAGCAGCTGGAAGCCTGGGTAATATTTCAGTTTGAGAAATAAAGAGAACCTGAGGTAAGAGAGTCACAGAAGAGGAAGAGACAAGGGTACAGACTTGAGGACCTTGGGCCTCCATCTTGAGCAAGAAGGCAGAAGGCAGGATCACAGAAAAAACTGTGACTTGCTAGTAGAGAGCCTAATCCCAACTGTAGTGGCCGCTGTGCGCTGGGAATCCAAAATCCCCCTCAGGACTGAGGGACTCATCACTTGTCCTGGACCACACCCCTGAGCAGAACCACCTGCCCTGGGCTGCCGGGATGCAACTGATCAACTCTGTGGCTGGCTGTCATGGGTATCAAGACAGTCTTCTCACCCAGCTTGGGGGACCACTCGAGCCTCTGGGATCCCTTCAGGGCACCTGGGTTCTCGCTGGGCCCTCAATACAGTCCACCCCCTGCGGCCCAGTCCGCTTCCTTCCCTTGGCGACAGGTGTCAATCTCAGGAGGCACCCCACTACGCTTCTTGCACCGTGACCCATGGAAATTGGCCCCTGGAGCCCCACTGGCAGCAGCCTCAGTAACAAGGGGGATCCTGCTTGTACTACACCATGAGCACTAGAGAAGCACAGGGCTGAAGGCACGGCTGGGGCACAGGTTCACGCATAGGAACGGTTCTCCACAGAAGCGCTACATGGATAAGGGAAGAAAACAAAATAACTTGTTCAATTATTTTTGTGCCTCTAGAATGCATGTTCTAAAATTATCCCAAATGGAAATTAGTGATCATTAAAGAGAGATGAAAATTAATAATACAGAAAGTTAATTAAAAGTAGGAGGCCAACAACACCATTAGGGGCTATACAGCTTCTTTGTTACATAAAGCAATGATTTTAATATGTATTTTAGTCCTAGATGTCATTGGCCTATTTTTATAAATTATATACCAAAATTAGTGAGACATTTTTTTTGCATATGATGCAGAAAAAGAAAAAGAGCCAATCAATAAGGTGAAAATAATATTGAGGTAATCTGCTCCCTTAGGAGATTCACCAAAAATCAGCTTTATGTAATTACTGTTTTTTATTAGTTTCTGACTCATCTTACAAAAACAAGCTAAATGGAAGATACAGAATATCTTTTCAAATTGTATTATCTTCATAGCCAACATGGATCTGTAAGAATCCATCTTGAACATCCTATAGTTCTAGTTATTAAAGATAATTTTTATTGATAAACTGAGGAAAACGCTCAGCTGCCCTCTGTTAATCTATATCCAGGCATTTCCCTTTATTTAATTTTGTACTTCCTGGGCTCCCACTTGACATAATTAAGCTCATTTTGTAACAGTCTCACCAGCCTTCCAATTACAAAGAAAACCCCAATAGCGTCATCCATTCCCTCCAACCATATCCTCAACTGTGTACATTTCATTTGAAAAACTTTCCATCTCTTACCTGTATCTTATTTAATGGTCTTATTATTTAATGCAGACAGACTTCAGGTGACTGTGATGAGTAACCAGATTAATGTGCCTTCTCTAAACACCTGTGGAGGTGACACACCTGTTCAGGTCAGCCTTTGGAATAGTTACCTAATGCATCTGCGTTCACACAGGTTTAAGACAACTTAGGCATTTGCCATGCAATCCCACCCACAAAGGGACGCTTTATACATACATGCACATATATATATGCACAGATACATATATGTACACAGACCGTCAGCAAGAGCCTCTCAAAGGTAGGCGACAATCCCCTATAAGGACATTTCTCTTCTTTCCATTTGTTTTTTTTTCTTTCAGCTTGAGACAATCACGTCAGCAGAGAACCGTACCATCTCTGTGTATATGCCTCATTGTTCCTGTTGTCTAATCTCTGAAACTCCCTTCAACACGGCTACTTTACTTCTGGGCAGCTAGCAGAGCCCCGCACCTACAGTTTCCGATTCAACCCACAGGTGTGGCGTGGATAGGGCAGACCAAAGTCTGCTGGAAGTGAACTGCGAGCAGTTAAATATTCCCATTTGAAAATAATGCCATGTAATGCCAGAGAAAGGAACTTGTGAAAGATATAAACAATGGCATCCACAGAATAAAAGGACAGCTCTCAGAGAAGCAATTCAAATTACACAACTCCCACCAGTTGTAAGGGGAAGAAAGCTCATATCAGTTATGTGTATTTTAGTCTATGAAAACGCCTACTTATTCTTAAAGTAATAATGAACCTCCAATCACGCATCAGATTCCCTTCTCTCGGAAGTAATATCTCTTCCCATTAAGAATGATAAATTTTAGCACTTCCATCCTTAAAGTATTTACCCTGATTAAATGAAATGTCAAGCCTGTCTTCAAAAGTCAATCAAAAAGCACAGAAATCAAGAAAATCAGAAAGGCATCGTAAGCCTCCAGCTCTACATCTGTCAAGTGTCCATCTTAGGTTACCAGGCGAGAGTCTGGGTTTGCTACACTGGGTCCCAAAGTGTGAACATTATTCCCCTAGACACCCTTGGGTAGGAAGAGCCAAGGCAATTCAAGAAAGCACCACATTTAGGATAGCCTAAGTTTTCTATCCTGGGAGAATCCTGAGTATTTATAATCTACATGTCCCTCCGCAGGTTGGCACTGGGAACCCATGAGATCACACAAATGTGTGCATATTCGTGTGTGTACATGTGTGTGTGCACATATATAAACTTGGGTTATTACAGCATTTCTTTTTAAAATGTTTTTAAATTTTAAAAATCTTTAAAATTTATAAAAGCACCACTATGAACGGATACAGTCCGGGGGAAACATACCCTGAACATCCAACGTACCCCTGGTAATTCACCAGCTTCCTCTCAGTCCTGTGTGCTCTTCATGAAAAAGAAGTCACAGACATTTTCACCTTAAGTTAAATTTCTTATTTAAACTCAATATAATTAACGTCTACCGTATTATTAGTTTCAGAGGTAGAACGTAGTGATTCATCAGTTGGATACAACACCCAGTGCTCATTATCACTTCAGATTTCAACTGAAAACTAGAACTCTTAGTTACATAACTCCCTTCACAAATAAAATGTTATATTTTTATAATGTTATTATTTTTATTCATACTACTAGATACGCACTAAAGAAAACAGGGACGATTCAGACGAGCAAATAAATCAATATAAGATCTCTAACGCTCCCAGATCACTCCTTGTATTGTCTGGATACGTATCCTTCCATTTTTTTTCCCCAAGATAAATTAAAGAACAAAATTGGGATTATGCTATAATTTTGTGATGACATATCATAATTAGGATAATAATAAAGCCTCATTTCATGATTTTTACTGAGGGTACCAATAGACATTTTTGAACCCAGCATTTCTCTATGCTCTTATGAAGGCTCAGTTACATCTTTTGCCCATTTGCAGACAGTTTATATGTCGAAGAAGATGCACATTTTAAGACTTAGAGAGAAATCCCTCCCATGGTTGAGTGGCCACCTACGCCCCACGGAGGGTACATAAACATGCCAGCTTTGCTTCTGCATCACTATTCTTTCTGTTTTGAAAATGTCCTATTCCGTACATGTTAGTTTGAATTTGTTCGTTACTGGTGAGGCAGAGCTTAATTTTTTCATTTACATTTATGCTATGTATTTTAAATTCTTGTCTTTGTCTCTTCCTCTTTGGGGGGGGTTTTGGTCTCTTTTTACTGATGCGGCAGCCTCTTTGGAGAACGGTGTGGAGATTCCTCAAGAAATTAAAAATAGAGCTTCCCTATGACCCTGCAATTGCACTACTGGGTATTTACCCCAAAGATACAGATGTCGTGAAAAGAAGGGCCATCTGTACCCCAATGTTTATAGCAGCAATGGCCACGGTCGCCAAACTGTGGAAAGAACCAAGATGCCCTTCAACGGACGAATGGATAGGAAGATGTGGTCCATATACACTATGGAGTATGATGCCTCCATCAGAAAGGATGAATACCCAACTTGTGTAGCAACATGGACGGGACTGGAAGAGATTATGCTGAGTGAAATAAGTGAAGCAGAGAGAGTCAATTATCATATGGTTTCACAGATTTGTGGAGCATAACAAATAGCTCCATCTCCCCATGTTGGACATGGGGAGATGGAGAGGAGAAGGGAATTGAGGGAAATCAGAGGGGGAGATGAACCATGAGAGACTATGGACTCTGAAAAACAATCTGAGGGTTTTGAAAGGGCAGGGGGTGGGAGGGTGGGGGAACCAGGTGGTGGGTATTAAGGAGGGCAGGGATTGCATGGAGCACTGGGTGTGGTGCATAAACAATGAATTCTGGTACACTGAAAAGAAATTTAAAAAAAAAAGAAAGAAATGGCCTCTATATTTCAAAACCATTAATCTTTCAATGCTCCAGTGTTTCTAGCATTTCCCCAGCCAACTAGTTTGTTCGTAGAACTATTTATCATGGGTCTGCGTTACTTTTAAGACTTATGAAGTTCTGAATGTGTGTGTAGCCAAGTCTACCAAGTTTCAGAGGGAGAAAGGGACACACTAACATGCAGGTAAAACGGAGACTGACAACTGGCCGCTGGATTTAGCAACATGGAGATTACTGTGACCTTGACAAGGTGACCGTATCAAGAGCAGTTCCCCCAAATGGGCTGACCCTGGGACCTCTGTTCTCCTCTGGCTACTCTTACTTAGTCCTGGTCTCGTCTGCTCTGGAAGAATGCGGGGTACAGGGAAAATCGTGACCAGAGAGCACAGACAATGCTTTCAAGGAGAGTTCTTACAAATAGAGAGGGATAGGATGCTAGTCCATGGGAAAGAGGGTCAAGAGTGTTGCTTTGTAAGATGTAGAAAGGGCACGTTGGCATCCTGCAGGAGATCCAGTAGAGAGGGAGATTCTGGGAGGAAGGAAAGTAAGCAGAAAGTCCTATCACTGGACAGCTGAGAAGTCTGAAAGCTGACCAGGAGTTAGAGTCAGCCCAAGATAAGAGACTCACCATAGGTTCAAAGGTCATGATGGGCAGGAAGGCTCAGGATGGGGGACAGAGAGGTGGAGATGGTGGGGGAGTTTCTCCGGCAGCCTAGAACTTTCCAGGGAAATAAGACACATTTATCTGCTGAGAGTGACTGTTAGGAGGAAGAGGAGGAAAGTCTTGTTCTCTGAAGCAGTTACCTTTCAGGAAGTGCAAGGGAGGGCGCAGGGCCTGAGTCCCTCCCCAGAAGGATGCTACAGCTCTTCCTTTACTCAACGGACTTGCTGCCCATGACTTCTTTAGGTCAATCATACATTGAAACATTGCGTGATTTTCTTTCCAAAGGTTGTGGATGACAAAGGTTGTCATGGAGTTTCTTCCTCTAAAAACTCTGTAGTTTTGTAGACTTGCAAAACTGGCTTACTTCTTCCCAGTACATTTTCTAATTGGGGGTTTTATTGGGGTGTTCGTGGATCATAAATAAACCTTGAAAGCAGCAGATTTATTTTTTTACTGGTCACTTGGAAGACTTCTCAATGCGTTATTAACTGTCATGTTTTCAATTCAGTAGCATACATGTGGACCACAAGTTTAGGAAATCACTGTTGATTTAAAACCATGTTTTGTCAAGTGGAGGAATATTTCATCCAAGAACAGATGGCCGAAAAGTGGCTTACAGGAATATCATTCAACTTCTTAGAACCTGGGTCTCCTCACTGATGACAGATAAAATCTGCCCTACCAACATTTAAGTGATCCATGAGTTCTGTGTAAAACTACTTATAAATTGCTTAGTTACGTACTAATAGCAATAGTGATTATTAGCCAACAGTAGGACACTTCAGATCAGTAAGGCTAAACGGACTAAAAGACAACTGAATTGTACCTTGCATGTGACCCAGATTCTGAGCAGAAAAGATGAGCAGGAAGGCTCCCGCAGGAGAGAGGGAAGGAAGGAGGAAGTGTGTCTTTGGTGTTGGCACATGAGGTAGTGGGCGGGGGGGAGGCCAGAAGTCTGCAGCACCTGCTAGCTGCCACCTTCCCCTCCTGCCCGGCACCCACATCCTGGGCCGCCTCCTTGGGCTCCGTGTACATCAGCACTGCAGCCATGTAGGGAGCAGCTCAGAATGTCTCTACTGCAAAGGAACTTTCAAACCCCATTACCTTAAAGAGTGAAGACCCTATTACATTCTAGCATGACATTCTTGAATGTTTCCTGTATTTCAAATAATAACTGAAAATGCAATTGGTCTTTCTAAGATGGATGGCACTCTTCCTTGAGATGTATTACAGTCCTCAATCCCTGAAATGCTGGCATGTTCTCTGAGGAACTGCATAAGCAATACATTCTTCAAGCACAGCCTTCCAGCAGCTCAGTACCTTTTAGAATTTCGCATCTTCTACCCATTTCTAAATCACAGGGGAAAATACACATATTGACAGCTTAAGAACTGATTCAACTTAAGTTGTGACTCTTTGAAACTTCATTTAAAACTACTTTCTTATCCAAAAAACAAACAAACAAACAAACAAACAAAAAAAACAAAAACCAACTAGCTTCCTATAGTAATTGTACCATCTTAGAAATATATAAGTTGAATCTCACTGATGGAACAGATTCACTGAATCGTGAGATTGTGGCTCGAATCGTGGATGTGATGGATGAGCCAATCCAGTGTCTCGGAGACACCAGGTTTTCTTTACAAATCTTGTCGCTCTCTCAAATGTACCCCTTTACAGAAAGTTGTCCTTTTGTCCTGAATGTCCTTGTGCTGAAGATGGACCCCTGGAAGTATCAACACATGGGACATCTTCAGGAACAAAGTGTATAATGTCATAAAAACTCCTTCAGACTCCAAGTACGTTACCAAGGACGCCTCGCACATCCAGCTGTGGTTTCTGCTACGTTTTTAATCATCCAAACCCTGACACTTCTATAGTATTTCTTAGAAATGAATTTATAAAATAAAAGATAAATATTTAATTCCATAAGCCCACATAATTATTAAATCTAGTGGCATCTTATTTATTACATAAATGACCACCCTAGAATATCAAATGAAAATGAAAAGCATCTGCCCCCTTGAAGGAGACGGCAGAATGCTGCCGAATGTCCTATGTGTGGCCTCGCTCCTACAGAGAGCTGAGTGTTTCCTTACAACCCCCAAGATGTCATATGAGATCTGCTATCCCTATAGCTGATTCCAGTGTGTCATCAGCGAAAAACAAAACATACTTTTGGAAGGACATGTATTTCAGGCTGGGGATTTCTCCCTTTAAAATAACATTATCAGAGTGAATTATGTTTAATAATGCTGTACAAACAGAGATGCTTTTGTTTACCTTGAAGATTATCCTTACCCTAAAATATTAGATGATGAAATAATTATGCTGTACCAAAACGTTTCCATTTCTTTGAAACAGTTCAATAAATATTTTATTAAGCAATAAAGACATACCATTCATTCAACAACTATCTAAGTGCCTAGTATGTTCAAATACACTCTGTGGTTATTAAGATTACGCATAGACACTCAGACAGGTATAAACACAGGTATAGAAGGGTGCACAGGGAGGAAAGTGAAGGAAAACCAGCAGCGCATGTATGTGGATTCCTACTTCTTTGATGCCACTCAAATTGTATGTGCTGGCTAAGAGCCATGCCGAAGTTAGTTACATGGCTGTTTGCAGCTTTCTTTGGAGGACACAGATCTTGTTGGGAGACACAGGATCTTTGTTAATCATCCTAGTATCACTCAAATAGGCTTGCAAGAGTCCAGCCCGTCAGACAGCGAGCCCACCCACAGGACAGCCCTCCTGCACCTGGAGAGGAGACACAGGCACTCACAGATGACTTACAACTCCATAGCGTCCTACCGCCCAGGTGGGTGGCGCAGGTCCTGGGCTCGTCAGGCTGATAAGGCCAAGGCATAAAATCACCGAAACAACCACCACAAACCGCCCCAGCAAAGCTGCCCCCGTACCAGCTAGCATTTTATTTTCATTCACTAAGTTGATCAGTCACGAAATTCCTTCTGGTTTTTTTTAATGGAGCCCTGTAGGGTAAAAGGCTGAATAAGGTGGGCTGAAAGCCCTGAAATTAACATCAGGTCCATTCACAAAAAGCAACCGCCGCTGCTCCCTGGCATGTATGCGCATAATGGACGCAACTGTTTCAGTGCTTTGCGAAATCACTAGGTTTTGAGGGATCAGCAACATGGGAAACAAGACAGGTTCTGGGCACGACCACACAGGTCGGTTCGCTCCCACACGGAGACTGGCTTCAGCACTGCAGACTGCAGCCCTGACTTCTCATTAGACCTCAAACAGTGCTTTCGGCAAAAGGCATTTTTATCTAAAAAGCAAGAACTGTAAACTGAAGATAAGATCAAATCTCTAAAAGCTCTATAAAGAAAAACTACATGTGCCTTTGCAAACAGAGTCCCATGCTGTCTCTGGCACGAGGCTGACATGCTGGGTTAGAGCAGAGCCACGTTCCTGTCTGGAAGGTGACAAATGGCCATCAGGAGGAGGGCTTGCCGCACCTGCGCCGGGTAACCTACCGCCTGCAGGGAGAGAACCACGGAAGAGAGCCTCTCCTTCCAGAACACCCCTCCTTCCACACCGAAAATTCAGCAGGTGCAGTATAAACAAACACATCCTCCCATATACCATTTCTTTCAAACTGAAGTTCCAGAATCATACAGTTAATGTGCTAAAGCATATAATGAAAGCACGGCATATGAGAATTTAGGCTGGGATTAAGGAATATCAATCACTTCAATTTTCTGAAAAATAATTCACTATCCACTGCCTCCTGACTCAGCTGTCTCTTTTCACCGGGACTTCTTTGAGAGAAACACAGCCTTCACTGTGAACAGGTCCCACACAGCTTTTATGACCCATCGTCTTTCTCGAGGAAACATAGAAGGACGTGGGAGAAATGACCGGAAAGCGAGACGTGATGTGTAAATCTAAACCATGAGCTTTGCCAGAGAAAATCGCATCTGGAGAAATGATCTGCAAGAGCTAAAGTTTTATGGTTTAGTTCAGAAAGTATTTTTTTAATTTTGTTATCTTACTTTTCATGGTCTGCGTAGTGATCAGTAATAGCTGTGTAAGCTGTGTGTGGTTCTTCTTTTCCAGCTTTGTTGAGACACTTGACTATACGAACCGGCGTGTGCCTTTAAGGCAGGTGTGGGATGTGGCCGCAGAATGAAATGCAACAGAATGACGGCCCTCAGTGGTGCCAGCTGCCCCCTCTCACCTCTCATACCTATCATGTCTCTTCCTGCTGAGAGCATTTAAGATCCACATCTTTTTTCTCAAACTTTAGGGCATGTGATCCGATGGTATGTTATGGAAGGAGCATCATTTACATAGGGACAAAATGCAGAATAAGATCCGTGGCTCATTTACCGAACCTTTGAATAACAGTACAGGACTATTAACTATAATTCACCAATGGTGTCCATTAGCTCTTCACAATTTACTCCGGGGCGGGGTTAACCTTATCGCTAGAAGTTGGGACGCTTTGACCAACATCTCCCCATTTTCCCCACCAGCCAACCCACAGAGCAGCTGCCAATCTAGGGACTCTGTGTCTAAGGAGTTGGATTTTTTGTGGAAATGCTTCCACGTGTGGAGATCCGGTTAGGTTATTTGGGCTTCCTGTGTATGACTTATTGTCACTTTCACAATGCCCTCAAGGTCCATCCATGGTGTCACAAATGACAGGAATTCCTTTTCTCTGGCTGAATAAAATTCCATTTATCTTTATCACCTAGCCACAGAGGGAACATGTTAGGTGTTGCCATATCATGACTACTTGAATAATGCTGCAATGAACACAGGAGTGCAGATATCTTCAAGATGTGATAGCTAACTCTATAAAGAACTCCTCAAACTAACTCAAAAAAACAGACAATCATGTCAAAAAATGGGCGAAGAACAGGGAACAGACAGACCACCTATCCATGAAGACATTCCTAATGGCTAACGACACAGAAAAAATGTTCATCATCATTTAAGCCAACAGAGAACATTCAAATCAAAACCACATTGAGATACTAACCTTAACAACCATGTTTACAATTTGGCAAAAATTACACAGGACAGGCAAAACAGGCAAGATTTTGGCGAGGATGTGGATAAAGGGGAAATCCTCTTACACTGTTTGTGGAGAATGTAAGTTGGTACCGCCACTTTTGGAAAGTCAGTGTAGAGATATGCTTAAGAAATTAAACGTAGAGCTTCCCTATGACTCTGCAATTGACACTACTAGATACTTACCCCAAAGAATACAGATGTGGTGAAAAGAAGGGCCATCTGTACCCAGTGCTTCATAGAAGCAATGGCCAACTGTTGCCCAAACTGGTGGGAAAGAGCCAAGATGCCCTTCACTGACCCAAAAGGATAAAGACGAGTGGTCCCTATATACTGAATTGAGTACTTATGCCTCCCCAGAAAGGATGAACACTCAACTTTTGTATCAGCATAATAGATGAGACTGGAGATTAGTGCCGTGAAATAAGTCAAGCAGAGAGTCAATTATCATATGGTTTCACTTACTTGTGGAGCATAAGGATAACATGGAGGACATTCGGAGAAGGAAAGGAAAAGTGAGCAGGGGGATATCAGAGGGGAGATGAACCATGAGAGACTGTGGACTCTGAGAAACAAACTGAGGGTTTTAGAAGGAGGGGGTGGGATATGGGTGAGCCTGGTGGTGGGTATTAGGGAGGGCACGGATTGCATGGAGCACTGGGTGTGGTGCATAAACAATGAATCTTGGAACACTGAAAAATAAAATAAAATTTAAATAAATAAATAAATGGGTGGGGAAGATTGTGATTTCCTTGGATATAGGCCCAGAAGTCGTACTTCCAGATCAGATGGTATTTCCATTTCTAATTTCTAAAGAAACTCCCTACCATTGTCCACAGTGGCTGCATCAGTTCACATTCCCAAATTCAACAACAGGCACACAAGGGGTCCGTTTCTCCAATTCCTCCCCAACACTGGTTATTTC